>NW_026005198.1:0-2027 GCF_001458135.2 Marmota marmota marmota | reverse complement strand
CTAGTTGTTTGACCATTTGGTGATGTGTAACTGATAGAAGATACTCCTGCCTGGACAACCAGCTGGGACCCATCATTAAACTGAACCCACACAGCTTCACTAGTTAACTGTGTAGCCCAACCAACATTTTTCACAAAAACAGACTTCAAAAGTTGTGCTGATGTAGGAAGACAATCTTTTAGATTATTCGAAGAGACGTTTGTTCCTGAAGCTGTAGTGGTATGGCCAAGTCTTCAGCTGTAACTATAGAAGGATTAAGTATGGGTGCCTGGGTTGGAGTAGTAGCACTATTCATGATCAATCTACCCAAAGATGGTGCATCTCTTATTGCGTAGTTTGGATCCACACAAGGAGGTGTTGACAGGGCCTTAGGTGAACTAGTATTACCAGGTTTTCTTCCCACAATTATTGGGAAAAAGGGAGCACTCCCACTCTTCTTTTCCTCTCCTGAAATTACAGATTCCAGTGCTAAACAAATACGATGAGCCTCATTAGCATGGTCCATGTATATTTTTATTTCCTCTTTTAAGCTATGAATTTGATTTTCATCCTTTAAAGTGTAAGATTTCCCAGTCTTTTCAATTACTTGAATTAAATCTTCTGTTTTGTGTATTTTTGCTCCATCATAAAACCAAACCTCAAAATCAGCATCAGGAGAATTCTCCATCAAAATACATTTAGCGTATCTTGTAAAATAAGTGATTTTGGGAGATTTAGATCTTACAAGCTGTACAAATCTGGAAGCATATTGATATTTTCGCCAGTATTTTTCTGGTAAATTGTCAAAGTTGTACCTACTGATGTTATCAGTAGGTAAGGGCGGTTTATCAGCAAGAGGAAAGCCTCTTCCATCATTTGGATAATATATAGTGATCATATTCCCATCACTAGATATTTGAAGTACTTCTTTCACATATTCTTGAGATGCATATTCCTTTAGAAGCTCCACACACACCTCCTCTGAATCAAGTATGCTCACCACAGCCTTTTTAGTTTTCTGTCTGATTGGTTTTAACCTGTGAGCAATCAAAGGAGACGTAATGCTTCGCAATGTGTGTTTCTGATATCCCACTGTTGACTCCATACCCCTAGTCTTGATTTGTTCTGAAAGAGGATCATTCATTTGCAGATTTCCAAACCACTGTTGTACAATTTCAGTTTGAGGTGTCTGGTCTGAAAATGGAAAAGGACTTTTTCCTGGACAAAGATGATTTGAAAGTGCTTGGTTGTTATCAGGTCTTTCAAAAGATCCAGAACTACGAGATGTCTTTTCTTTAAAGAAATGAAAAATATTGACATTGCTATTTGTGGGTGGATATTGGTCTTCATTTTCTTCTATTCCTGATCTTTTGGACTTTGAAAGTGTTTCTGCTGAGTCACATCGTTCCATTGTACATGTTTTTGCTCGAGATTGACTATTAGAAGTGCCAGATCTATCAGAGGAATGGGCTCTACGGAGGTATCGAGAATGTGGCCTTTCTTCTGCATCTTGAATTACTCTTCCTCTTACACTGTTACTGGTTTCATGTGCTTGATTTCCCCACTGAGTACAAAAACTGCTTCCATCTCCTGAAGAAAAGTCACTTGAATTTTTATGCTTTGGAAATACAGTCATTTTATTTTGAAGTGGCTGGCCAATCAAGAGTCGTCTTCTGTCAAGTAAACTACCACTTACACTGGTACTGGAAGAAGCTGTAACTGCAGTAGAAATTGTGGCATGTCCACTATCAATTGAGTCTTCTACAGTTCCTAAATCTTTACTTTTTGTTGAAGAATTTCGGGACATAAAAGGATGGTCCAATATTGAAGACAGACTTAAACGATCTGCTGGATTTCTACGAAGTAGCTGGTGAATAAGATCCTTGGCCTCTCTTGACAAAAACGTTGGCATTTCATAATCTGCCAATACAACTTTATTTAATGTGTTCTTGACTGTGTCAGTGTCAAAAGGTGGTCTCCCAATTAGTAATGTATAAAACATGCAGCCCAAGGACCAAACATCAGATTCAAGTCCATGGGCAATTCGA
>NW_026005197.1:0-2028 GCF_001458135.2 Marmota marmota marmota | reverse complement strand
TTGACTGAAGTTTGTAGGTAGATAAGGATGATATTGGTGGGAAATGTAGCCAGCAGTCTGTTTTTAAAAGCTACAGTAGAATTATGTTTCTTCCTCTTAAGTGAATGTGTACCATGTATCATTAGTTGATACATATTAATATTTCAGGAGTAATTTTACTATGTAATATAGAAATTAGATGTATTACTCAGAAGCTTCAGGATATAGATTTAAAAATCAGTTTTAGCACAGTATAGATTATAGTAATGTTTTCCCAGCTGTGGAAATTTGAGAGATCATTTGATTGTTTTATTTATTTATTGACAGTGTTCGGGATCAAACCCAGGGCCTTCTGCGTGCTAGGCATGCAGTCTACTATCGAGATGCACTCCCAGCCCCATGGTTGTTTTATCTTCCATCTTGTGTTTCTAATATGGTTGGATCTTCTCATGCTGGCATCTAAAGCAAAAACTAAAAATTAAAATTTGGGTAGATAATTGTCCCATTATCATTAAACTTACAGAATCTTCTGGATATAAAATAAATGTTTTGGCCATTCAAGATTGTGGCCTTGAGTGGAAAAACCTTGATGTTTTTAATGGATTTCTGTAAGTAAATAAGTTGCCCTTTGACTAAAAACCAAAACTGAATAGGGCTTTTTGTTTCTTGCTAATTAATTATCATTCAAAGCATTTTAGTTTTGTTAATCTCTAAACGAACTTCAATTTGTTCCACTTAAAAATCGCCAGAAGCCATTTTCTCTTATTATGGTTTTTATTTAAAATATCTAGTTTATTTTTGGAGAGTATTAACAGGATAATTTTCTTAAGTTTCAAGAAAAGCATAGTTTTTTAGATAAGGGACATAGAACTCTTTTAAAAAAATATTTTGAAACCATTATTTGTAAACAGTAAGTTTCTAAGCTTATTAGAATATCATAGATGTTATAAGAGATCCTTGATTCTTTTTCCACATATAAAAGACAGTATCTTCTTTGCCACTTTTTAAAAATGTGTGTTTGGGTCTTATCCTGTAGATTTATGATTTCTTAGATCTGTGGAGAGCAATGCAAAATTGTATTTAAAAGAACAGCTCTTTAGGGCTGTAGCTCAGCGATAAAGCACTTGCCTAGCACATGTGAGGCACTGGGTTTGATCCTCAGCACCACATAAATAAATAAAATAAAGGTATTGTGTCCATCTACAACTAAAACAATATATTGAACAACAAAAAATAAACAAATAAAAATAAAGAACAGCTCTTTAAGTGACTCTGATATACAACCAGATTCAAAACCCCATTTTTTTGAGAACTCAGTGTTAGTATGATAAGTCACACCTTGCTTGAACAGTGTTCATTGAAAACCTGAAGTTAGGGTTTTTTTTTTTTTTTTTTACTTTAAATGACCTATTTTTGTTTTCTCATATATGAGTGTCTATACATGATTAGTATAGCTATTTGTCTAAGTTTGCTTTGCAGTTAAGTTGTGTTGATAATTTCCCTGTAGGACTTTCCTTGGAATGGGAGGACAAGTTTGGGGGTCAGTGTTTTGAGACTTGTGATCCAACAGTATTTACCTTTGGATGCCTAGTTTTTTTCCTTTCTGAGTAGAGCAACCTTGCTTTTCTTTTTTTCTTTTAAATTATTTGGCACTGAGGGTTGAATCAAGGGGTGCTTTGCAACTACATCTCCAGCCCTTTTTATTTTTATTCAGTGTCTCTCTAATTTGCCCAGGCTGACCTCCAAATTGTAGTCCTCCTTCCTTACTTGCGGCAGTCTGGCTGGGCACAATTCACAAGCCGCTTGTCAAGCAGAAACTGATTGGCTGGGTTGCGTGGGCGGAGCCAAAAAAGTCCCCCAATGAGCAGCTCCGTGGTCTGAAAGGGCGGGGAAACAGCCCAATGAGCATCACCGCAGAGGAGCCAATCAGTTGGCAGCTAGAAGTTTGCTGGGGCCGCTGTGAGCCAATCATCTGCTGGCAGCTGGAAGTTTGCTGGGGCCCCTTCTGCTGGGGCCACTGTGAGCCAATCATCAGCTGGCAGCTGGAAG
>NW_026005196.1:0-2028 GCF_001458135.2 Marmota marmota marmota | reverse complement strand
TATATATATATATATATATATATATATATATATATCCTCTACTGACAAAGTATAAAACACCTAAATATCTTACTTTCTTAAGACTCCAGGACAGAGTAAATTTGGGGTACTATTATCTATTTAATCAGGCTAAGTTAACATATAATGGTAGTCATTCATATTAAGCTTAGGAAAATAATTCCAACTGTCCTTTATAATATCAATAATTATTTTATTCTCTGTGATAAATTACACATGAATTAAAAATGGTTTTATGTACTTTTACTTAAAAATTAGGTATACACTTGTTTTCCCATGAATTTCAATGAATTCTATTTGGAAATTTACATTTACTTGTCTTCTTTGAAATACTTTTCACTATCAATTATTTTGTCTCATCAAGAAATAGCACCAGATATTGCCCTTTGACTTAAAAACTATTGGTCTACTCAGGTTCTGTTCAATTTATGCAAAGTAGCTGTTAATGGATTTGGGGTGCTGCACACAATCTGTTCTCTCTTGTGTGACAGTGTTAATTACTCCATCCAGTTCTTCTCTGATTCACATGATATTTGGCAGTCACCAGGTGTACACAGAATAGAGCTACTGGACATAGAGAAATAAATAAAGTAGAAATTGTTCTTTCTTCATAGAACAAATACATTCCATAGTCACTGAGAGAGTAAAGTCAACTGCTGCTAAGGGTGGGGAGCGTGGAATCCAATACTGAATAAACAGATTGATATGCTGTTCTAATTCAGCTAACCAGCTAGATAGTCCATTTCAAATAAAAGGCCTTCATTGTGATTTTATTCTTTCTACCTCTATTTTAAACTTGTTGGCTTTCTGCTAACACTTGAGGGTTTAAGAATAAAACTTCTCTCTGTATTTACACTGGAGGGTCCTTAAAATAACTACATAATGGGGCCTTGGCGCATGTAATCACACATAGCTGTAATATTCTAAGCCTGTAATCCCAGAAAGGAGGATCCCAAGTTCAAAGCCAGCCTCAGCAACCATGAGGCGCTAAACAACTCAGTGAGACCCTCTCTTAAATAAAATATAAAAAACAGGGTTGGGATGTGGCTCAGTGCTTGAGTTCCCCTGAGTTCAATATCTGGTACCAAAACAAACAAACAAAAACAAAAACAAAAAAACCTAATAATTACACAATGACTCCTTCCCTAAATCGTATGTTAATTCTTCTATCACTAATATTACTGTTATGAGCTAGATGAATTATAAATTTCTCCAAATTTAGAACTCAGACTCCACAGCTAATCACCTGCTTCACTATTTGGAATTTGAACCTCAAACATCCCCCACATCACCTTACTGTAATTATTATTCTTTTTTCTCTCAAATACAAAATTTAACAGTGAATGCTAATGAGTTTTCAATGCACCATAAATGCTTTAGCTCCTGTTGTCTATTTCCCTCCATACACATACTGTTTCTCATTATCGAGAATACATGTCTAGTTTTCTACCAGGTATGTATAATCATTTGATCAGTTTATCTTAAATTGGGAATTTATTTGAACCACAATGCTATTTTTATGATTCACTCAGTCATATGTCATTTTTTAAAATAAGGGATGCATTTATTTTTAACATCATTTCAATGACAAAATCAGAGATATTGAGTTTGTATAACATAGTAATTTCTTTAAAAGGAATGAAATACTGGCACCTGTGTTAATCCAGACCATCACCACACAGCATGACACAATTTCCAGTTCAGCAATCAGGAGCTTGTTAAGATCATCAGAACTCACAATGGAAATAACTTATTTTATCTGGCATTGATAGATTGAAATTAAAATATAAGTGAATTAGGTATGTTATAGATAATTAGTTTTCAAAACTCCACTTGTTAAGTGTCAAACTTGGAGTGCAAATCACATTTCTAATATTATTTTCTGACTTTCCATGATAAACAGATTGTCCCCACTCACACAGAGAGGAAAAGACCCAAAATACTCCAAAACACCTATTATTTTTGTGAATGTTTAAGATAGCATATAACTGATATATATATATATATATA
>NW_026005195.1:0-2028 GCF_001458135.2 Marmota marmota marmota | reverse complement strand
TCAGTAAACCAAGTGTAAGTGGCATCAGGCAAAGGCCCTTCGTGGATATGAGTGGGGCAGGGCATAAGGTTTTCTAGTACTTCAAGGCAGTGATGGGAGGGAGGTGTTTCAGTTTTGGGATTAAGAGTTGCTGGGTTTAGGGCTGAGCAAGCCCTAAAAGAAATAGAGGGATCGTGGAGGAATGAGACTAGATGGGAAAGGATGCAGCAGGGAGGAAGGGTCTTTAAGCTTTTGTAGGTGAGAATATCCTCTAGAGTGTGAGGGAAAATGATAATAGTTTGTGCTCCGAAAGTCAGTTTCTTCGTCTCCTGTAGTAAAACATGTGCTGCAGCTAGAGCATGCAGGCAAGGGGCCCACCCCCTAATAGTTGGATCTAGTTGTTTGGAAAGGTAAGCCACAGAGGCAAAGGTGGGCCCTTTATTTTGACCTAACACCCCAAGGGCTAAGCCTATTTTTTTCATGGACATAAAGAAGAGAGGTTTGTTAGATATCTTGGAGATGTAGGGCTGGTGCTTGGAGTTGGGCTTGTTGTATAGAGAGAAAAAAAAGATTTAGGTGATGAGGGAAGGGGCTCCTGTTTGCCCCCGTTGGCCATTTCATATAGTGGTCTGGCCAAGAGTGAGAAATTGGGAATCCAGGCCCTAAAATATCCTGCTAGACCTAGGAAGGATAAAATTTCTTCCTTAATTTTTGGGATGGGGTAGTCACGAATTAGAGCTTTTCGATCTAGAGTGATTGCTTTGGAATCTTGAGAGAGTTGGACTCCAAGGTAGATGACCTGAAGTGGTGATAATTTTACTTTTTTAGGAGACACCCTGTAACCCTTGTCAGCCAGAAAGTTAAGAAGCATGTTGGTGTCAGTTTTGGAAATGTTTAGAGTGGTACTACAGAGGAGTAGGTCATCTATATTTGGAGGAGAGTTGAAAGAGGGAGGTTGAGGCCCTTTAGATTGGCAGACAATGTCTGACCAAAGAGGTGTGGGCTGTCTCTAAAGCCTTGAGGGAGGACAGTCCATGTTAATTGCTGAGATTGTTGAGTATCTGTATCTGTCCAGGTAAAGGCAAAGAGGTCTTGAGAAGGTGGAGCCAAGGGAATAGTAGAAAAGGCATCCTTTAAATCAATAACAGAAAAATAGGAAGTTGAGGCTGGAATAAGGGACAGGAGAGTATATGGGTTTGGAACTAGTGGGTGGATAGGTTTAATTGCCTCATTCATGAGACGAAGATCCTGGACCAGGTGGTAAGTCCCATTGTTTTTTTTGACTGCAAGAATGGGAGTATTATATGGTGAATGTGTGGGCCTAAGGAAGCCCTTTTAAAGAAGGCTGGAAATGATAGGTTGTATTCCCTTTTGACTGGACCTAAGGAGGGGATATTGAGGCTTATTTGGAATGTGATAGGTATTTTTAAGTGAACCTCAACTGGGGGACATTTAGCCTGGGATGGAGTCACTGTGTCCCAGACTAATGGGATTACTTGGTCTTGTGGAAGCGGAAGGGATGATCTGGTGTAGCCTGTAGGGCAGCCATGGCTATAACTGAGGGGAGGGAGGATGGTGGCAACAGCAGAAAGGAAATCATGGCCTTAAATTTAGATAGAACATCTCTGCCTAAAAGGGGAACGGAGCATTGGGGCATCACCAGGAAGGAGTGTGAGAATGAGTGGCCTGAAAATAAACAGGGTAGGGGTGGGTTGGTTTTGGGATATATTGCTTGTCCATCTACCCCAATAATAGGGGACAGAGAGGGAAGTAAGGATCCCCCAAACTCCTGTAATATGGAGAATATTTCTCCAGTGTCTATTAAAAAGAGAACTTTGTGACCATCAATCGTCACTTGGACCCTGGGTTCCTGCATGGTGATTGGACTTTTTGGGACAGGAGTTTTGAGGCCCCATCAATCGTCAGTGCCTAGTCCCATGAGATTATGGGGGTGGCTAGGGCCTGTCTGTGCACCCCTTCGGGAACGAGGACACTCTGAAGCCCAGTGACCCATTATGGAACATTTTGGGCAGGGTCTGGTAGGCAACC
>NW_026005194.1:0-2028 GCF_001458135.2 Marmota marmota marmota | reverse complement strand
CAATTCTGCTGAAAATGTTTCTTGAAACCATTTTCTCATGAATGTAACTCTGTGAACATGAGAAGGGACTGTTTCTAGGAATCTTTCCTACTTAATTTGCCAGTTAACAACCCATTTCTCAGAGGTACCCATGTCTCTCATTAGCTAACTAGGAAAAACTGTCCCATGCACCTCAATGTTTCTGATTTACAATGTCAAATCATACATGGTTGCATTTATGAACATCAACATTCAGCCCAGGATGACATATATCCCTCAATCAACAGGGGAAATAGAGGCTGACTTCTCATAAAGGGGAAAAGGAAATCATATTCAAACAAACACATGAACACACAGTTGATTACTCTCTACATAAACTATGCCTTCACTTTGTTAGAAACAACTTAAACACTTTCATAGCTCTCAATGGTATCCCAGTTTACACTACAATCAAAAATTTACCTGGTCAATAGGTCTCCCAAGTCCTGCAAAGAAAACAAAAAGGCTTATTTTTTTTAAGAAACTGAATAGTATTTTGTTTTTGGAAAGATCATGTAGTATCAAATATCATCACATCAATGCTTCTTATGAATTCATTTTCATCTCTCAGGACAGTACCAGTAAAGCATATTTAAAGATTCTGAATTTGTGATTAAATCAGAATCCAGAGGTTCTAAAGAGAATGAAGGATATCAGTAATACACAGTGTTTACTGTCCCCAATTCCATAACTTTTAAACAGAAGAAAGAGAACATAAGCTTTTCCAAGATGTCTGCATATTGTCAAATGGCAGGCAAAAAATGAAATATTCATGAATAAATTGTTATTTTTCTGGATCTTAGAGAAGCAAGATACAACAGAAAAATTAAAAAAAAAATTCTAGGAGAGCTACTCACAAAGTTTCATAAATCTTGCTTATTTATCGTAAGGATAGAAGGTAAACTTTAAGTAGATTATATCCAAAGAGGAAAGAACCCCATAATTGATGCAGGAAATATAAAAACTACCAAATAATGTGGTCAAAATTGAGAACCCCAAATCATATAAAATACTTTCATGCACAACTCAGTTCTTACTTGGAGCAGCTCCACATATATTTTATGGGACATTTTCACCAGCTCCTTATATATTTCTCTTAGGTCTTTCTTCTTTTGGACCATATTGGCTTTACTTTTTTTGAGTTCCTCTAAAATTCTTTTGCTTTCCTTTCTAAGAATGTCTAGATGTCGATTTTCCTCCTCATGAAGAACTGGATGTAGTTTCCTGTACTCAGCCCTGATCAGCTCTTCCCTGAGATACACATAGTACTGTAGGGATATATTGTCTAGATCACAATTCCAGTATGATTTTGTGCTCCTCCACCTAAACCTCTCTCTTTGACCATTGTGTTTTTACCAGTATGTTACATATGTCATAATTTTATATTCATCCACATTTCAGAAATTAGAAATTCACTCTTCTTTTATTTTCATTCTTTCCCTAGTTTTTATAACAAAGGCAAGGAACCAAACCCATTCTTCCCTCCAACCACTTTTATCTGCTTCATGAATGCCTGAAATATCTGAAGAAAAGGTTTTGATTGACAGTTTATCCTTCAAATATAAATTTCTATATGCAAGCAATTAGAATTTATAGCTGTCACATAAATCACTATATGCAATATTCTGATCTCTGGTTAGAAAATTAATTTTCATCTCAAACCTCTCTATGACACTGCCTGGTCATTTGTTTGATCAACAAAGTCAAATTTGACTTTTAGGATTCCAAGCCACCAGAAATGATGTACCTAATATCCTTACACCATGATGCCATAATGAATAATGGATGGATTTCTAGTACGTCTGTTTCAAGCTGAGTCTCAAGGAAATAGACTCATACTTACGATCCATGGGCTGATTATTTTGTTCTCTTCATTTATATTTTTTTTGATTTACTTGTATCTTTTCCTGTAATGATCTTATTTGCTTTAGGAGCTTCTCCTGTAAAAGAAATATAAACTCAAACAATAGAGAAGCAAGCACATTTGGTTTCAATCTCACAATGATAGAG
>NW_026005193.1:0-2028 GCF_001458135.2 Marmota marmota marmota | reverse complement strand
GAGGAGAGGAGAGGAGAGGAGAGGAGAGGAGAGGAGAGGAGATATTTGACTTTGAATATGGCATGATGAGACATAGACCCTGATTTATTTTCCCCTGACTTGTGAGGAATACATCAGTGTATGAAGAGGCAAGCCAAGAGGATCTTAGGATGATTTCCCCTATACCCTCTCTTCCCCAAATAATTAGCTTCTAAACTAGGAATGTCACTTGTAATTTTGTATAGTTGCTACTCACAGATCCAGATCTCTAGCTTAGAAAATGTGCCTGGTGCCAGGGGAGGGGAGAAGCATGTTAGAAAAAAAATGACAGCATTAATATCATACTCAAAGAGATAACTTTGTTTAAAACATATTTTGGAGAAGTATAAGTTTAAGGGTACTCTAGAGAATCATGGAGACTATTGTGAAAGGCAACCAAAAGGATATTGAAGGCATGGTCTAAATTATAGGTGGGCTAGTTTGTAAGAGAGAACTATATTATAAGAGTTGGAGGCACCACCCTGGAGTTAAAATACAATCAAACAAACAAACAAAAATCTGACCTCAACAACTCCCTACAAAGGAGACAGAATTTGGTTGGATTATTTTATACAACAATTTATGCTCTGGAGCATTATGAAAAATAGACCAATCACCAAGCAATTAATGAATAGAGCAATTAGTAATGAGAGCTGTCATGGAATAAGGAAAATTAAGAGAAGAAATTGAAAGGGAAACTAAAGAAGAAATTAAAAGGGAAATCAGAGAATACTTTAAGGCAAATGAAAATGAGGATATAACATTCCAAAATGTATAGGATATAGCTAAAGAAATTATTAGAGGGAACTTTATAACTGTAAATAAGAAATAAGATCTCAAATCACCAATCTAACCTCTTACAAAAGGACACTGGGAAAAGAAAAGACAGCTTTTCTTTTACAACTCACAGAACTTGTCTGTTCCACATAGCAATTTTCAAACTTCCTAAATCAATATCAAACTACAAATTCAAAATAAATTTCTATTTTTCACAGGTTTTTCTTTGTTATGCATTTAACAATTAAGTCAGCTTTGATTATTCCCAACATTACACAGTAAATCCCTTAGATTGGTTGATGGTAATGTAAAAGAACATGATCCTATTTGTACCTGATTAGTTTTCATCTTGGGGAAGGCTCAATTACAATTTGATGAACATGCAGAATGAAAGCTGCTAATTTTGAATTTTGTCTACCCACCAATGATTGTTCACCTAAATCTCAGCAGGCTTTTCCTACCTCTGCCCTCAGACCACTTCATCTCTACATAAGCAGATGAGTTTTCTCTACTGTATGCAAAAATGTTGAGCATGCATGCTTTCCAAAGAAATTAAATTAGGTGAGATGTTTTCAGAAAAAAATATGTTCTATGTTCAAACATGCTTGGAAAATGTTCAACTTAATACCTACATCTTTAAATATTTAAAATGCATTTTTAAAGGCACCAAAAAGATAGTGTTTAGTACTGATTTTCAAGTCTTCCTTAAGTTTATTTGAACCCAATAACATTATTCATATAACACTTTTTAAAAAACTGTGAAAAAAATCAGCATAAATGCATCCTTTCTGGTCAGGTGGGTCCTTATCTCTTAGAATTGGATCTGAATCCTTTTTTTTTTTAACTCTAAACCTGGTTTTATTTATTTATTCATTTAAATTTTAATTTGTTATATATGACAACAGAATGCATTATAATTCATACTACACTTATAGAACACAATTTTTCATATCTCTGGTTGTACACAAAGTAGAGTCACATTCTTCATGTCTTCATACATGTAATTAGGGTAATGATGACCATGGCATTCTACCTTCTTTCCTACCTCTATGCTCCCTCTCTTCACCTCCTCCCCTTTTCTCTTTTGCCCTATCTAGAGTTCATACTATCCTCCCATCCCTGCTGATCCCCCAACAGCATATTATGAATCAGTATCCTTATATCAGAGAAATCATTCCACATTTGGTTTTTGGGTATTGGTTAATTTCACTTAGCATTATCTTCTCTAACTCT
>NW_026005192.1:0-2028 GCF_001458135.2 Marmota marmota marmota | reverse complement strand
CTGGCAAGGTCTCAAGCAGTGTCTGTAACAGAACCTCCATCCTTTTCTGCAGTGGTGCCATGGTGAATTTTTCTCAAGGGTGTTTGGCTTCTGGACAACAGGAAAGCACAGATGTGCAGCTGGGATGAGGTCCCCAGAGGGCTCAGCTTTTTTGACCAGCATAGAGTTTGCTAATGATGACACAGAGCTCCTGAGTGGAGTATTGATTCTGGGGAGGAATTTCTTGGGCTACTAAACCACTGTGCAGGAACCTGGAAAAACTTTCCTACCAGAGTGGTTTCCTGTCAGTGAGGAGCAACTATGGAGAGACAACCTACTGCTCTAGGACCAAGTCACTCAGCACAGAGCAGCTGAACTCCCAGGGTGAAGGACTGTGGGGTGAGGCCATTATAGCCTCCTCTTTTGAGAAATGTTGAATTTACATTTTGCATGTTTCTGAAGAATGTATTTCACTGTGGAAGTGGCCAGGAGAGCCATCCAAGCAGGAGAAAGTGACAGAGCCCCCAAGTTATGACAGAATGGGTGTCCTCATTCTTTTTCTGTGATTACTAACTAATCCTTCTTTGGTGCACTGATGCAGTGATAAACATGTGGAAAACACCTCTTGTCAAACAACCTGTGCACAGGAACAAAGTGTCCGAGGCAGAGACCTCAACCTCTGCACCCCACCTCATTTCCCTGAATGACAGGAAGCCTGCTTGACACCCTTTTCCACCTAAAAGGTGTTTTAAAAATTTAATATGTATTTGAATATTTCTAAAAATTGAAATAGAACATGAGCATCACAGAAAGAGAGAATGTTTAGTGGAAGTTCCTGGTTAGGCGTGGAGACAGAGCTCTGTGGGAAAGGCACCTCTCAGTTCTCTTTCCTTTCTAAATAAAATCAGCTCACACAGTCCAATTAACTAAAAGAAGAGAATGGCCAGGAGTCACCTGCTTGGTCTCTTCAGTGACAAAGTAAAGGCTTTCACAAGGAGCTGTCAGTTTTGCAGGAATCCAGAAAAATACTAAATGGTAGTGAATATTTTGTGTCTTCGTATGGTCAGTAGATGCCCAGCCAATCACTCCCTATGCCCTGGACATTCTGCCTATAAAACTGAGAGGTGAAATTAGCTAGTTTCTGGAATTCTCTCTCCCAGCTGGGAAGCACCTGGATCCCACTGAGGACAGCTGTCCCTGTCCTTCCCAGCAATGATCCAGCTGGGAAGCACCTGGATCCCACTGAGGACAGCTGTCCCTGTCCTTCCCAGCAAGGGCTGTGCACTTGCATGGGGTTCTCTGTCCCTGTCATTCCCAGCAATGATGGAGGACCTGTGTTCCCTCCTCACTGCTGCTTTGCTGACAGCTGGTTTATTTGACACTCTCCTCCTTCTAAGGACAATTAGTATCCATCCAAGCTTCCCCTTGCGGGCTCATGTGTGGGAGGTATCAGCCCCAGCAGGCAGCCTCAACAGGCTCCTGTGAAAGTGAGGGACATCTCCACTGCTGACCCAGGGAACACAGAGGCCATCCCCGGAGTCCAAGGACCTCTCTGAACCAGCCATGGAACTGAGAGACACAGCACACAGGATTTTCTTTGCCTTCCTGTGGAAAAACCCAGCTGAGCCTATTCCCTGTGAGGACCTGCCTCTGAAATGTCCTTCAGCTTAGGTCCAGGTGGCTCTGATGTGCAGAAATATGCACTGATTTCCAATTAGATGCAGCACATGGCAGGTCCGAATACTTTAGGGCTGCCACTAAGCCAGGTCTCGGGGTTCATAGGGCCATCCTGAATTTTCATGTGCACATGAAATCCATGTAAGTCTGCAGAGTTTAAAAGTACCCAAAATACTTTGCTTCCTCTAGGATTGAGTAGCAACCAGAGGCTACTCCCACCGCAGATGGAGGGCAGAGATTGTTTGTTAATTATATCAAGAAGGAAAGTGAGAACAGGTCAGAGACAGCTGCTGGGCACACCTGTGAGTGCAAGCGTCTCCAGATTGGAGTTCCGCATGTGCTTAGGGTTTGGTTTCTCTGTGCCAAGAGAGC
>NW_026005191.1:0-2028 GCF_001458135.2 Marmota marmota marmota | reverse complement strand
CACACAAGCCTCTTTCCACCTCCCACAATCCTCCTGCTCTTGAGGCCGATTGGCTGGGTCACGTGGGCGGAGCCAAAAAAGTCCCCCAATGAGCAGCTCCGTGGTCTGAAAGGGCAGGGAAACAGTCCAATGAGCATCACCGCAGAGGAGCCAATCAGCTAGATGTTGCTGGGGCCGAGGAGCCAATCAGCTAGATGTTGCTGGGGCCGCTGTGAGCCAATCATCAGCCGGCAGCTGGAAGTTTGCTGGCAGCTGGAAGTTTGCTGGGGCCCCTTTGGCTGTGGCTCTCAACAGCTAGTATCATGCCTAGGGCTAATATCAGGTCTAGGGTTATGCTTAGGGTTAGTTTTGGGATTACTTTTATGTCTAGGTCTAGTGTGATTGTTAGGTATAGGGTAAGAGTGAGGTTTAGAGCTAGGGGAATTATTAGAGTCAGTGTCAGTGTTATGATTTGGTTTAGACTTGAGTTTAGGGTTAGGGCTTGAATTATCATTAGGGTTAGGGTTAGGGTAATGAGTGGATTAGGTCTAGGGTTCATGGTAGTTTTAGGGTAATAAGTTTAGGGATAGAGATGTGTTTAGGGTTAGGCCTAGGGTTAGTGTTAGAGTAAGGATTATGTTTAGGTTAATGATACAGTTAGACTTAAGGTTAGGGCAAGAGTTATGTTTAGAATTAGGTCTTGATTTACGGTTAGCGTGAGGGTTAGAACTAGGGTTAGGGTAAAGTTATGTTTAGTGTAAGGGTTAGGTTCTGAGCTATGGTTAGGGCTAGGCTGAGTGTTAGGTTCAGGATTAGGTCTAGGGATAGGATTATGGTAGGTTTTGGGTTAGGGTTATGGTTAGGATTAGACCTAGGATTAATGGTAAGGTCAGTTAAAGGGTCAGGGTTAGTGTTAGGTTTTTGGATAGGGCTAGATCTAGAATGAGGGCAAGGGTAAGGGCTATTAATAAGGTTAGTGTTTTGGTTAGCCTAAGGATTAGGGATAGGTCTAGGGTTACCCTTAGGTTTAGGGTTTTGCTTAAGTAAGGGATTGGCTTAGAGCTAGGGTTAGGGCTATGGTTATGGTTAGAGTTAGGATTAAAGCTAGGTTTAGAGCTCGGATTAGGCCTAGGTTTTGTGTTAGAGTTACGGCTAGGTTAGGGCAATGGGTAATGTAAGAACTAGGGTTACCATTAGGGTTAGTTTTAGTGTTAGAGTATGGGTTATGTTTAGTGGTAGGGTTAGGTTTAAAGTTAGGGTGATATTTATAGCTAGGGTTCGTGTTAGAATAGGAGTCAGAGTCAGGCTTACTTTTAGGGTTAGAGTTAGGACTCTAATTAGGGCTAGGTTTCCTGTTAGGGTTCAGTTTAAGGTGAGGGCAGTGTTTAGAGCTAGGGTGAGTGTTAGGATATGAGTCAGCATCGGGGTTGATTTTAAGGTTAGTGTTAGGACTCGAACTAGGGCTAGGGTTAGGTCTACTATTAATGTTAGGCTTTGGTTTAACTTAAGGTTTAGGGTTAGGGCTAATGCTCGGTTTTGTTTTAGTCCTAGGGTTAGGGTTAAGTCTAGTGTTAGTGTTAGGCTTAGGCTAGTGTTAGGGTTAAATTTGGAATTAGGGTTAGATCTAGGGTTAGGGCTAGAAAAGGATAGGGCAAGGGTTATGGCTAGGTTTAGGGTTATGTAAGGGATAGAGTTAGAACTAGGGATACGGCTAGGGCAAGAGTTAGTCTTAGGGCTAGGGCTAGGGTTAGGGTTAGAGATTGGGCTAAATTAGGGCTAGGATTAGGGCCAGGTTTAGTGTTTAGTTTAAGCCTAGAGTTAGGGTTAGGGTTAGGGTTAGAGTTAGGGATAGAGTTTAAAGTTACCATTTAGAGTTTAGGTTTATGGTTAGGGCAAAGTTTGGGGTAAAGGATGGCTTTATAGCTAGGTTTAAAGGTAGGGTGAGGGTTATAATTAGGATTCGTGCTGTGGTTAGTGTTAGGGTTATGATTCAGCCTAGGTTTAGGGCTAGGATGAGGGCTAGGGATTTTTTTAGGGTTAGGGATAGGA
>NW_026005190.1:0-2028 GCF_001458135.2 Marmota marmota marmota | reverse complement strand
AGAGAGAGAGAGAGAGAGAGAGAGAGAGAGAATATCTTTTTTTTTTTAAGATGGACACAACACAATGCCTTTATTTTTATGTGGTGCTGAGAATCGAACCCAGGTCACACCCATGCTAGGTGAGCGTTCCACCACTGAGGCACAATCCCAGCCCCAAGAATTTCTCTCTTTCTTTAGGCTCTCTTTTTAGGCTCTTCATAATTTTCATTTTGAAAAGAAAATTTGCTTTTTAGTTTAATGGTATCCTATTTCTTGATTCTTGGTTTTAATTTTTGTGCTTTGGGGGTCTTGTTAAGGAAATAGTTGCCAGCACTTATATGATAGAATGTTGTCCTTATGTTTTCTTCTAGCAGTTGTAAATTTTCTTTTCTGATTACTAAGTCTTTGATCCGTTTCAATTTCAGTTTTGTGTTGGGTGAGATATAGGGGGTCTCGCTTCATTTTTCTACATAAATAGCTCTCCAATTTTTCCAGCATCTCTTGTTACAAGGCTGTCTTTTACTCAAAGTATATTTTTGGCTCCTTTGTCAAATACCAAATATATGTATGTATGTATGTACGTATGTATGTGTGTATGTATGTGGATTTGTCTCTCTGTATTATATTCCTTTCCATTGGTCCTTCTGGTAATTAATAACATGAAGCTTTTGTTACAATAGATCTGTATTTTAGTTCCAGATCAGGTATTTTGATGCTTTCTGCTTCAGTTTTCTTGCTTAGTATTGTTTTAAATATTATGGAACTGTTATGATTCCAAATGAATTTAAGAATTTTTCATTCTGAGTTCATTAAATGTGTGTATGGCCTTAGATAGTATGGCCATTTAGACAAAACTGATTCTATCAAAGAATATGGGATGTCTTTTCATCTTCTAAAGTCTTCTTCAATTTCTTTCTTCAGTGTTCTATAATTTTCATGGTAGAGCTCTTTTAGTTCTTTGATTAGATCAATTCTCAAGGTTGTTTTGTTGTTTATGTTTTGTTTTGTTTTGTTGTTAGTGTGAATGGGATGGCTTTTCTGATTTCTTCCTTGGCTGAATCACTGCTGGAGCAGAGGACAGCTATTGATTTATGGGTGTTGATCTTATATTCTGCTGCTTTGCTGAACTCATTTTTAAGCTCTAGATGTCTTCTGATAGACTTTTGGGTCTACTAGATATAGGAGCATATCATTGGAGAACAGATATTTTGACGTCATTTCCTATTTGTAGCCACTTGATTTCCTTTCCTTCCTGATCACGTTTGCTAATGTTCCAAGAACTATATTGATTAGGAGTGGTGAGAGTGTACAACATTGTCTTATGCCTAATTTTAGAGGGGATGCTTTTAGTTTTTCCCCACCTAGTGTGATGTTGGCTTTGGGTTTATCATAAATGTCATTTATGATGTTGAGGTAAGTTCCTTTGACCCTAGCTTCTCCAGTGTTTTTAACATGAATGGGAGCTAGATTTCATCAAAGGCCTTTTCTGAATCTATTTTGAATCTGAGATGATAATGTTATTCTTCTCATTAATTCTGTTTAATCTTTGAATTATGCTTATTGATTTCCATATGTTGTATCACCCTTTCATCTCTGGAATAAAACTCACTTGGTCATGGATTATTATCTTTTTGATGTATTTTTATATTCAGTTTGCTCATATTTTATTAAGGGTATTTGCATCTATGTTCATCAAGCATATTGATCTGTATTTTTCTTTTCATTATGCATCTTTGTCTGGTTTTGGACAAGTGTTATACTGGCTTCATAGAATGAATTTGGGAGTAGTCCTCCCTTCCAATTTCATGGAATAACTTGAGAAAGACTGGTATTTGTTGTTCTATTAAGATCTGGGAGACCTCAGCTGAGATTCCAACAGGCTTTTAATTGCAGTTTCAATTTTTTATTTTATATTGGTTGGTTTAAGTTTGTTATATCTTCTTGACTAAATATTTTTCTGGAAATTTGTAAATATCTTCCAGATTTTCCAGTTTATTAGAGTGTAAATTTTTAAAGAGGATCTAATTATCCTCTGGATATCAGAAGGTT
>NW_026005189.1:0-2028 GCF_001458135.2 Marmota marmota marmota | reverse complement strand
ATGGAAACTTGAGAGAAACTTAAGGGAATCACATGAAAATAGAAGATAAAGAGTAGAGTGGAATCAAGGGACCAGGGGTGACGAGGAGGGGAGGGAAAGAGGAAGAAGTGGTCGTAAGGTTGACGAAATCATTCCATGTGTGCGACTGTGTCATAATGCACTCCAGTTTTATATAGAACTACAATGTACCAGTTAAAAACAAGAGATAAATAGAAGAAAGACCAAGGTGGTGGAGGAGGGGAATTTGGGTAAAAGAAGAGGTAGTGCTGGGGGCTGAAACGGAGGAAGCCATGTGATATGCATGCAGGAGGAGGTCCAAATAAATCTCACTATTATGGGGGAAAAAAACCCAGTCTGGGCATACCTGGGAGCCTGGCTCCACATCCCCTAAGGCCGGACACTAGAAGCCACTCCTGAGAAGACAGGGAACTGTGAAGGCCACTGGAAACCCTGTCCCACTCCCCAGTGATTTCCTCCCCCCGTCCACAAGTGCCCCCTTTGTTCTCCACTCCACCCACGGATGGAGTCAAGCCCCTGAGGCTGTGCCTTGAAATGCCTGTCCCCATGGCCATAGACAGGTGGGCTCCTCATTATACTCCTTTCAAGCATGTGGTACATGATTTTTCTCACTTTTCCGCTATGTAGAAACTTTCCTTTTAAAATTAGTGTTAGGTCAAATAAACAGAGAAGATCTGAATCTTATCAGAAGGTTAATAGTTAAAATGAAGCTTTTAACTGCCACAGCCTATCCTTTCCAAAGTGGGCAGTGTGTTCTGAAGGTGCTGCAGGTTTTCCGCAGCATTGGAAGTAGCCGGCTGAGTGTCCCACTCAATAGACAATCTGAACTGCATCCTGGGGAGGAAGTGGAACTGCAGGAGCAAGTGGAGGCAGGAAGGCTGCCAAGTGGTGAGGCTGGCGGAGGACCTGACTATGGGCCACAACCTGGCCAGCCTGATGGGAAGCCACCGCCTCTCCCATTTTTTCCCCCTTCCTTGATGTTTTTAAATTCTGAAACTTTCATTTTGTACATGGACACTTAAGAGCCATTTTGTGTGGAATAGAACATAAGAAGAGAGAAATATGGGGAATTTAAATAATTCTGGTTGGTTCATGCTTGGTGAGCAGAATCAGGTTCTTGTGATTCTCGAAAGAGCATTGCCGTGGGCGGGTACCGTGCAGTTTTTGCAAGAAAGTTGTTCATATCAATTCAACTGAAAAGGACCGCGTTTCTATTGTCTCTCTAAAACTGCTATTTTTGTGTCTACTCTTACTTTTCTGAATACATGAAATAGAGCTTACGCAACAATTCTGTACCATTTTTGCAATCCACAAAATTAAATAATTAACAATAATTTTATCTTAAAAATAGAAAGTTATTTTGTCATTTTCAAAGTATTACCAATTGAAGTAGTTTATTGTATTTTATGAAGTACGCTGTGAATTCAGTTGGGAAATAATGTAATTGCATTATCCAGATGAAGAAGCTCATATTTAAAGATACTGAGAGAATAGCTGGGTAAGGGTAGTAATGAAACAAAAATCCTGATCTAAAGATACCAATTCCAAAATATGTTGGGATTTCTACATAATAAGAACATGACTTAAAATTACTGCTATTATTTTTCTTTCATTGTTATTTAAATTAAATTAATTATGTAATTCACTTTTATATTTTTTCATTATGTAAAATAAATGGAAATAAAAAATATTTTAATAATTTTTAAGGGTACAATATTATGGCATTGATTTTTACAATCTGCTGCACAATCACCAACAATATCTAATTCTAAAAGGTTTCCAACACCCAAATAGAAATTCTACCTATTAAACAATAGCTCCTTGTTCTGGCCTGGCTACTGTGCTTGGTAATCTTAATTTTCTTTCTGATTGGCACTTCTGCCTCTTTTGTATATGCCATCTAAACATAATCATACACACTTTTCTTATGGTTTCTGGCTTATTTCACTGACCATATTGTTTTAAGAATCACCATATTGCAGCATATATCATACCTTCCTTCTTTTTTTT
>NW_026005188.1:0-2028 GCF_001458135.2 Marmota marmota marmota | reverse complement strand
TATCCAGTGATGACCTTGTTAGCAGAGTCCTGAGGCAGTGCAGGGAATCACAGAGCAAGAGGCACATGTTGTGTATATATTCTCTCTCTACCCCTCCCCCATTATCTATCTCTCTATCTCCCCCCCTTATAAAGCCACCTGTATTCAATAATGGAGACTCCACCCTGATGACCTTATCTAATTCTGGTCACCTCCTAAAAGCCCCTCCCCTAAACACCATAGTTAGATTGTTTCCACTCTCTTAATACCTCACAGTGGTGATTAAACTCCAATATGAGTTTCAAAGGGGACAAATCATATTCATATCATAATAAACATGAACATCATGCAAGGTCATTCTGTGACTGTGGTGAAGTGAGGCAAAAAGCAAGACCACTACATAACCTCATTTAAGCACAGACAAAAATGATGTTTCTATGCAAATCACAAACATGCCAAACATCTTTCTCTTTCGTCTCATTTAAGCATTGTACTAATTAACAGCTCTGGCATCACTATATTCTTCCCTTCTTCTAGGTAAGATTCATTAAGATATTCAATCATAAAATTACCTCTGTCCTTGACAGCATCCATTTCTGAGCAAAGCCCTGACTCTTTGGGGAAAAAAAAAAAAAATTAAGTCCTGCTTCTTTAAACCTTCCCCTCAAATCACCTAACATGATCCCAATGTATTCTCCCTTGCAACAAACAAATCCAACTTGTGTTTCTGGTGATCTTTGGCCAAAGACCAGTGATAAAAGATGGTGATGATGTAAGTTCTGTGACAATTTCAAATTTACTATGAGTGGGGTGCATGCCCACTTACAGAATTCTGATTTCTGCTCTGAAGCACAGTACCTCCTCATCAAAGATTTATTAAGGCTTTTGTAGTTTCCAGGCTGCCTCCTAGTACCAATCTCCATGGCCAAGTAAGTGCCCTGGTTGGTCTTTCCTCTGGTACTCATAGCAGTAGGTGTTAAGATGGAGTTGCCAAAGGATAGCAGCAGAGAGTTCTCAGTCAGTGAAGTACAGAGCAATCTGACAACCCAGGCCTTGTCATTCAGACTCTTCCTATTACCTGTGTTACCCCCTTGGGAGGTTCAACTCTTGCCCAAATCAGTATTCAGACATTCCTGTTTATCTGGGATGTTGATTCTGAGTACCATGTATCTTTTCGTTTCTTGGCTCCATTTGCTCTCAGAGCCATTTAGACATACGTTTGAGATCTTCTCGGGGAAAGATATGGTAGAGAGTTTTGGAGGCATCAGAAACTGCTCCCCCATACACTTTTTTTGAAACACATACACTTTTTTTGAAACTTTTTTTTTAGTTGTAGATGGACACAATACCTTTATTTTATTTATTTTTATATGGCACTGAGGATCATTGAACACAATGCCTCACACATGCTAGGCAAGTGCTATACCACTGAGCCACAACCCCAGGCCCAACACATACACTTTTATCACTCAAAACTCACTGCATAATTCCATCTCTGGCCCAAATGTAGATAGATAGATAGATAGATAGATAGATAGATAGATAGATAGATAGATAGAGTTTTTATACTGCCTAAGATTATGGCAAAAGACTCTAGCTAAAAATGGTAAGCATAAATTAGGGTCTGATGTGCTCTGAAGGGAAAATTACCATTATTTATAATAGTTATCTGTCAAGGCAGAAGCCCAGAGAATTAGAAAAAGATAGGTCGAGACCCATGGGGAGGATAGGACCTATCCATACAATTTGAACAGAGGGTCCTGATTCTGGGACTTACACATGATTTGGGTTCCCAATTTTCACCTCCCATAGCAGGAATGCACCTAAATGTATTTTGGTATTATTTATATACATAAAAACTTGGAGTCAGACAACCCAAAATAAAGTCGATTCCTACTGCCTTATGTCTAATCTACATACAGACCCAAGGAGCTACTCAGATTGGACCTGCCTTACTCATAGTGCAGCTCTTTCTTCATGTAGGTGCCAAGAGACATGAAAGAGTGACACCATTATGTTCTCCCTTTCTTCTCCTCTATCATTGTTGCC
>NW_026005187.1:0-6978 GCF_001458135.2 Marmota marmota marmota | reverse complement strand
AGGTTTATGGTTAATATTAGGGTTAGGGTTAGGTTTGGGGTTAGTATTAGGGTTACGTTTAGGGTTAAGTGTCGTGTTAGTGTTAGGGTTAGGTTAAGTATGAGGATTAGGGTTTTGGTTAAGGTTAGAGTTAGTGTTATGTTTAGGATAGTGTTAGTGTTAAGTTTAGGGTTAGGGTTAGCTTTATGCTTAGTGTTAGGGTTTGGTATAGGATTAGGGTTAGTGTTTGTGTTAGGGTTAGGGTTAGGGTTATATAAGTGTGAGGGTTAGGGTTAGATTAGGGTCATTATTATGGTTGGCTTACGGTTTGTATTAGGGTTAGAGTTAGAGTTAATGTTAGTGTTAGTGCCAGGGATAGGGTTAGGATAAGTGTTAGTGTTAAGATTAGGTTTAGGTTTAGGGTTAGTTTTAGGGTTAGGCTTTGGGTTTGGTTTAGGGTCGGGCTTAGTGGAATGGTTAGGGTTAGTGTTAGTGTTAGTGTTATGGTTATGGTTCGGGTTAGGTTTAGTGTTCAGGTTATAGTAAGGTTTAGGTTTAGGGTAAGTGTTAGGGTTAAGTTTAGTTTTAGGTTTAGGGTTAGGGTTAGGTTAGGGTTAGTGTTAGGGTTAGGGTTTGGGTTCAGTTTAGGGTTAGGTTTAATTTTGGTGTAAGGATTAGTGTAGTGTTAGGGTTTGCGTTAGGGTTAGTGTTAAGGTTAGGGTTAGTTTTAGTGTTTGGGTTATGGTTAGGGTTAGTGTTATGGTTAGGGTTAGGGTTAGAGTAGGGATAGGGTTAGTGTTAGGCTTAGGGTTATGGTTCATCTTAGGGTTAGGGTTACGGTTAGGATTAGTGTAATGACTAAGGTTAGGGATAACATAAGATTTAGTTTATTGTTAGGGTTAGGGAAAGGGTTAGGATTAGGGATCGTGTTAGGTTTAACAATAGGTATGGGTTAGGGTTAGGGATACTGTTATGTTTAAGGTTAGTTAGGGTTAGGTTTATGGTTAGTGTTAAGATTAGTTTTAGGGTATGGGTTAGGGTTAGGGTTAGGCTTATGGTTACTTTAGTTTTAGGGTTAGGAGTTTCAATTTGAGTTAGGATTAGCGTTATGTTTAGTGTTAGTGTTAGGGTTATGGTTAGGATTAAGTTAGGATTAGGGTTAGTGTTAGTGTTAAATTTTGCATTATGTTAAGGGTTAGGGTTAATGTTAGGGTTAGAGTTAGGGTTAGGATCAGTTTTAGGGTTAGGGTTAGGGTTAAGTTTAGGGTTAGTGTTAGGGTTATGGTAAGGGTTAGAATTAGCATTAGGGTTAGTGTTAGGTATAGAATTAGGGTTCATGTTAAAGTTAGGGTTTGGGTAAGTGTTAGAGTTAAGGTTACGGTTAGCTTGAGGGTTAGGGTTAGGGTTAGCTTTAGTGTTAGTGTTTGTTTTAGGGTTTGGGATATGGTTAATTATAGTGTTAGGGTTAGGGATAGGTTTAGAGTTAGTGTTATGGTTACAGTTATGTTTAGGTTTAGTGTTATGGTTAGGGTTAGGGATAGGGTTAAGTTTAGTGATAGGGTTAGGTTAAGGGTTATGTTTAGTGTTAGGGTAAGGGTTAGGGTTAGGTTTAGGTTTAGGGTTAGGTTAGGGTTAGGATTAGGTTTAGGGTTTAAATTAGGATTAGGGTTAAATTTATTGATAGTGTTAGGGTTACTGTTAGGATTAGGTTAGGGTTAGGGTTAATGTTAGTGTTAAATTTTGTGTTTGTGTTAGTGTTTGGGTTAATGTTAGGATTAGGTTTAGGGTGAAGGTTAGTGTAAGAATTAGCATTAGGGTTAGGTTTAGGGTTAGTTTTAGGGTTAGGGTTAGGGTTAAGTTTAGGGTTACTGTTAGGGTTAAGGTTAAAGTTAGGATTAGCATTAGTGTTACTGTTAGTGTTTGAATTAGGGTTTGTGTTAGGGTTCAGGTTTGGGTTCAGGTGAGTGTTAGTGTTAGGGTTAGGGTTAGGAATAGGTTTGTGATAGGGTTAGGGTTAGGGTTAATTATAGTGTTAGGGTTAGGGATAGGTTAGAGTTAGTTCTTAAGATTAGGGTTAGATTTAGAGTTATGGTTAGTTCTAGGGTTAGGCCTATGGCTAGGGTTAGAGCTAAGGTTAGGGCTATTGTGAGGGTTATGGTAATGAATAGGGTTATAAATAGAAATAGGTCTTGGGTGTGAATTAGAGTTAGTCTTAGGGCTAGGGTTAGGTGTAGGTTTAAGATTAGTATTAAAATAGAGCTAGGATTAGTGCTATAATTAGTGTTAGGTTTAGGCCTATGGTTAGGGCTTGGAGTAGGTTTTGTTTTAGGGGAAAGGATGGGGTTATATAGCTAGGTTCAGTGCTAGGGCAGGGTTATATTTAGGGTTAGGGCTAAGGTGAGTATGAGGGTTAGGATTAAGTCTAGGTTTAGGGCTAGGATGAGGGCTAGGGTTTGTGTTAGGTTTAGGGCTAGGGATAATGTCAGATCTAGGGTTATGGTTAAGGATAGTGTCAGGGATAGATTTATGGCTAGGTCTACTGTAAAGGTTAGGTTTAGTGTAAGGGTCAGGTATAGAGCTAGGTTATTATTAGGGTCAGAGTATGGATTCAGTTTGGTTTGGGTTAAGGTTAGGGTTAGGGTTAGAGTAATGGATAGAGTTAGGTTTACAGTTCAGGTTAGGTTTAGAGTAATTTATATGGGTAGTGTGAGGGATAGGGTTAGGGTTAGGCCTAGGGTTAGCATTTGGTTTAGGCTTATGTTTAGAGTAATGCATAAGTTTAGTACTAGTGATAAGGCTTAGATTAAGTTTAGGATTACGACTAGGGTTACTCCTAGGGTTAGTGTTAGGGTTCAGTTTAGGGTAAATGTTAGGGTTTGAGCTAGGGTTAGGGCTAGGGCAAGGGTTAGGTGTAGAATCAGGGCTATGGTTAGGATTAGGGTTAGAGTTAGGGTTAGGGCTAGGGTTAGCATTAGGGTTAGGTTTATGTTTAAGGAAGTGTATAAAGTTAGAGCTAGGATTTTGGCTATGGTTACACTTAGAATTAGGGATAGGGTTAGGGTTAGGGTTAGAGCTAGGGTTATTTTTAGAGTAAGGGTTAGAGTTTGAGCTAGGGTTAAGGCTAGGGAAAGCATTAGGTTTAGGTTTTGTGCTAGGGTTAGGGTTAAGGTTAGGTCTAGGTTGTATTAGGGCTAGGTTTTGTGTGAGGTTTATGGCTAATGTTAGGGCTATGGGTAAGGTAAGAGCTAGGGTTATGGTTACAGCTAGATTTTTGGGTTAGGGTTATAAATATATATAGTGTTAGGTTTAAGTTTGGGTTAGGATAAGGTTTAGAGCTAGGATTTGTGTTAGGGGAAGCTTCAGTGTTTGTGTTAGCATTGGGTTTATGGTTAGGGCCAGAATTAGAAGTAGGGTTAGGTCTAGGGCTAGGGTTAGTCTTTGTGTTAGGTAAATGGTTATTTTAGGGCTATGGCTAGGTTTTTGTTTAGAACTAGGTCTAGAGTTATGGCTATATTTAGGATTAAGTTTGGATCTAGTGCTAGTGTTATGGTTAGTTGTAGGTATAGGTTTACTGGTAGGGCTAGTGTTAGGGTTCGGTTTAGTGTTAATTAAGGTCAGGATTTGATCTATGGTTAGTGTTAGGGTCAGAATAAGGGTAAGGTTTAGGCTTAGGCTTTGGGTTAGGATTAGAGATAGAATGAGGGCTATGGTTAGGACTAGTAATAGCATTAGGATTTGGTATATGCTAAGGATTAGGGTTAGAACTAGGGTAGCATTAGGATGAGAGTTTGGCTTAGGGTAAGGAATAGGTTTAGAGCAAGGCTTTGGGTTAGTGTTAGGGTTAGGGTTAGGGTTAGGGTTAGGGTTAGGGTTAGGGTTAAAGCTAGGATTGAGGATCAGATTAGCTCTAGGTTTTGTGTTAGAGTTAGGGCTGTGGCTAATGTAAGAACTAGCTTTACAATTAGGGATAGTTTTAAAGCTAGGATTAGGGCTAGGTCTATTGTTTGGGTTAGGTTTAGGGTTAGGGTGATGTTTAGAGGTAGGGTTATTTTTAGGGTCAGAGTCATGGTCAGTATTAGTTGTAGGGATAGGGTTAGGACTAGGTGTAGCATTAGGATTTGGTTTAGGTGTAGGGTTAGGATTAGGGCTATAGCTCAGTTTTGTATGTGGGCTATGATTAGGGTTAGGGCTAGTTTTCAAATTAGAATTAGGGTTAGGGCTAGTGTTAGGGTGAGGTTTAGGTTTAGAGTTAGGGTTAAATTTAGAGTTAGGGTTACTTATAGGTTTAGGACTATGGCTAGGGTTGGGACTAATGATAGGGCTAGTGTTAGGGTTAGGCAATAGATAAAGTTGGTACTAGATATAGGTCTAGGGCTAGAGTTAGGGTTAGTTTTAGGGCTAGGGTTAGAGTTAGGGTTACAGTTAGCAATAAATTAGGGCTAGGATTAGAGCTATGGTTAGTGTTAGGATTAGGCCTAGGGTTAGGACTAGGGTTAGTATTAGTGATAGTGTTAGTGTTAGGGTTAGGGAAAAGGATGTGGTTATACCTAGGTTCAGAACTAGGGTGAGGGTTAAAATTAGGGTTTGGGCTAGAATTAGGGTTCGGTTTAGGATTAAGGCTAGGTTTATGGCTAAGATGAGGGCTCTGGTTTGTGTTAGGTTTAAGGCAAGAATTAGGTAGGGTGCTAATATGAGGTCTAGGGTTTCGGTTAGGATACTGTTATGGTTAGTTTTATGACTAGGTCTAGTTTAAGGGTTATGTTTGGGGTAAGGGTCAGGTTTAGAGCTAGGTGTGTTACTAGAGTCAGTGTCTTGCTCATAGTTTGGGTTAGGTTTTGGTTTAGTTTTAGGGTTTGAATTAGAATTAGGGTTAGTGTTAGGGTTAGGGTTAGTGTAATTGATAGGATTAGGTTTAGTGTTCAGGTTAGGTTTAGGTAAGAATAAGGTTACTGTTAGTGATAGGTTTAGGGTTAGGCCTAAATGGATAGGGTTAGGTTTAGGTTTAGGACTAGAGTTAGTGTTAGGTTTAGTGTAACTGTTAGGGTTTGAGCTAGAATTAGGACAATGGAAAGGTTACATTTATGATTAGGTCTAGGGTTAGGTTTACAATTAGGGTTAGTGTAGGTTTAGGGTTAGGACTAGGGTTAGGTTTACTGTTAGGTTTAGAGTAGGTTTAGGGTTAGTGCTAGTGTTATCATAACGTTTATAGATAGGATTAGGGTAATGGGTGGGTTTAGAGCTATGTTTCGAGATATGTTTGGGTTTGGCTTATGTTGAGGGTAATGGATAGGTTTAGGGCTAGGGTTATTGTTAGGATTAGGCCTAGGGTTAGTGTTAGGGTTAGGTTTAGGGTCAATGTTAGGGTTTGAGCTATGGTTAGGGCTAGGGCAACAGTTAGGTTTAGTGTCAGTTCTAGGTTTAGAATTAGGGTTATATTTAGGGCTAGGGTTAGCATTAGGGTCAGGGTTATGTTTGGGGTAATGGATAGGGCTAGAGCTAAAGTTAAGGCTAGGATTATGGTTAGGATTAAGTCTAGGGTTAGGTTTAGGGTTAGGTCCAGTTTTAGGGTTAGGGTTAATTTAGGGTAATGGTTAGGGCTAGGGTTAGGGTTAGGATTAAAACGAGGTTTAGGGCTCAGTTTAGGGCTAGGTTTTGGGTTAGGTTAGGACTAGGATTAGGGCTCCGCCTAATGTAAGAACTAGAGTTATGATTAGGGCTACTTTTAGGGTTATGGTAGGGCTAGTACTAGCTTTAGGTTTAGGTATACTTTTAGGGTGATGTTAGAGCTAGGGTTAGTGTAAGGTTAGAGTCAGCCTCAAGGTTAGTTTTAGGGTTGGGCTAGGACTGGAATTAGGGCTAAGTTTAAGGCTAGGTGTAGGGTTATGTTTTGGTTTAGGTTAAGGGTTAGGTTTAGGGCTATGGCTCAGTTTTGTTTTAGGGCTTGAACTAGATTAGGGCTAGTTTTAGGATTAGTGTTAGTGTTAGGGATAGAGTTAGTGTGAGGTTTAGGCTTAGGGTTAGGGTTGAACTTAGAGTTGTGGTTAGTTCTAGAGTTAGTGCTAGGGCTAGTGTTAGGGCTAAGAGTAGGGCAAGTGTTAGGGTTATGGTAAGGGATAGGGTTAGATCTAGGAATGGGGCTAGGGCAAGAGTTAGAGTTAGTCTTAGTGCTAGTGTTAGGGTTAGGGCTAAATTAGGGCTAGGATCAGCTCCAGGATTAGTGTAAGGGTTAAGTCTAGAGTTAAGGTTAGATTTGGGGGAAGGGATGGGGTTATAGCATGGTTCAGAACTAGGACGAGGGATAAAATTAGAGATAGGGCTAGAGTTAGGGTTTGCGTTAGGATCAAGGCTAGGTATAGGGCTAGGATGAGGGCTAGCGTTTGTGTTAGGGTTATGGCAAGAATTAGGGCTAGGGCTAATATCACGGCTAGGGTTATGGTTAGGGATAGTTTGGGGGACGATTTATAGATGGATATAGTGTCAGATTTAGGTTTAGGGTGAGGTTTAAGTTGAGAGCTACAATCAGGTTTTGGGTTTGGGTTAGGTTGAGGTTTAGGGTTATGGCTCAAATTAGCATTAGGATTGAGTTAGGGTAATGGATAAGGTTAGGTTTAGGCTTCAGGTTAGGTTTAGGGCTCAGGTTAGATTTAGGGTAATTGATAGGGTTAGGGTTAGGCCTAGGGTTAACATTAGGTTTATGGTTATCATTGGGGTAATGGATAGGGTTAGAGCTAGGGTTATGTTTAGGATTAGGGCTAGAGTTAGGGTTAGGGTTAGGGTTAAGGCTAGGGTTAGGTTTAGGGTATGAGTTAAGGTTTGAGCTAGGGGTAGTGCTAAGGATAGGGTTAGGTTTAGGATTAGGTGTAGGGTTAGGATTAGGATTACCACTTAAGATAATGGACAGGTTTAGGTGTCGGGTTAGAGTTAGGGTTAGATTTAGGTTTAGAACTAGGATTAGTGTTAAGTTTGGCATAATTGTTAGAGTTTGAACTAGGGTTAGGA
>NW_026005186.1:0-2028 GCF_001458135.2 Marmota marmota marmota | reverse complement strand
TCGAACTCTCGATCCTCCTGCCTCAGCCTCCCGAGCAGCTGGGATTCCAGGCATGCGCCACAGTACCCAGCACAAAGCACTTGGTTGCCTGCCAGGGTTCTCCAACTTGAGCTTGCATCAGAATCACCTGCAAGGTTTGTTCAAATCCAGATTTCTAATTCAGCCTAGGGTGGGGGCCTTGTAATCTGCATTTCTAACCACTTCTCAGGGTCTGCCAGGGGTGTGGGGGACCACACTTTGGGAGTTTTGGAGTTATCCAACTGTTTTCCCTCAACAACCCACTCCATGCGGCTCCAGGCAGGCTCATGAACCCCCAAGCCCTCGAGAAACCCAGGGACTTCCGAAGAGGGGAAGAATCTATTGGTCCTCACCCAATTTTTCAGGGGCCTCGTTCCACACCTGGATGTATGATTAAGCAGGAAGATTCTAGAAGCTCTGGCAAGGAGAAGCAATCCTAAGGCAAAGGTTCACATTAGGAAGTGGGATCCCAGCACTGGGTTCAATCCCCAGGCCCCCCCCCTCCCCAAAAGTATCCTTATTTTGTTACAGCAGGAGTCCAACAGAAGCCACTTTAGATTTGGCCGGGTTGATTGATTTTTTTAAGGGGGGGTACCAGGGATTGAACCCAGAGGCACTTAACCACTGAGCCCCATCCCCAGCCCTTTTTCTATTTTATTTAGAGACAGGGTCTCACTGAGTTGCTTAGGGCCTCACTAAGTTGCTGAGGCTGGCTTTGAACTCCAGATCCTCCTGCCTCAGCCTCCAGAGCTGCTGGGATTGCAGGTGTGTGCCATCATGCCTGTGCGTTGATTGATCAACTGTTTTTCACTATCTATGTGAGAACAGGATCAATGAGTGATTTATTTACTGAGTGGCTCTCAGGCTTCAGTGTTCTTATATATGATATTTTGTGAGCTCTTCCAGGACCAGGGATGATTTTTTTTTTTTTTTTTTAGGTGCTGGGGATTGAACCCAGGGCCTTGTTCATGGAAGGCAGGCACTCTACCAACTGAGCTATGTCCCCAGCCCAGGGCCAGAGATTTTATGTGCATCCAAGTACAAAACGGTAGAGCCACCTTGAACTTGGTATTCTTTTCCTCTGCTCCTGCTCTTTGTGGATTCTTGGCATTTATTTAAAAAAAAAAAATGAGACTGGCAGATGGAACAATAGAGGGAAAGGAAAACCAGGCCTAGGTACTGTAGACCCTTGGTCTGTCCGAATGGCCAGGGCAGCAATGATGAGCACGTTGCTCCTTTGTTCTCTAAGACAATCAACATATGGCCCCAGATCCAAGAGGAGCTGAGAGTAGGTGAAAATGGTCTCTCTCTTACTCGGTGCTTTTACAACACTGTGCCATGACGGTGCAGGAGCTGTGCAATCATCTTGTACCATGAAGTAACCTCAAGAATGGAAGTTGTGGCGGGCATGGTGGCACACGCCTATCATCCCAGCGGCTTGGGAGGCTGAAGCAGGAGGATTGCAAGTTCAAAGCCAGATTCAGCAACTTATGAGGCCCTAAGCAACTTGGCGAGATCCTGTCTCTAAATGAAAAATAAAAAGGACTGGGGATGGGGCTCAGTTGATTAAGGGCCCTGGGTTCCATTTCCAATATTAAAAAAAAAAGAATACAGAGTCCCAGGCTCCTTTTCAGACCCTGTGAAAATAACAACAGCGTTCTTTGTTTTTTGGAGGATGGGACCTGGGGCTTTGCACATGCTAAGCAAATGTTCTATCCCTGAAGCACAACTCCACTCCAACAGCAGTGTTCAGTAAGGGCCTCAGATGGCTCTGGAGCATGCCAGCATTTGAAGTCTAGCACCACATCACTTAGAAATGGCATCGGCTTCCTATAAATAAAGATTGTAAAAAAAGAAAAAAAAAAGAACTTGTGTCTTTTTTTAACTGGTAACAGAAGTTCAGAAATAGGCGACCTAGAGGATGGTGGCTCCGTGGTGTGATCAAGCCCAGGCTCCCTTCTGTCCTTGGCCTTCCTTTCTTCTCTCTCTCTCTCTTTCTTTCTGGTTTTG
>NW_026005185.1:0-2028 GCF_001458135.2 Marmota marmota marmota | reverse complement strand
TATATATATATATAATTAAATCTTACTTACTAGAGTTCACTTAGGTAGTGCTTTAGGGGAGAATTATTTTCTCTAAATCAAATAGTTTATATTTGTTATTGATTTTTTTTTCTAATATTTGTTTTGGAAGTACAAATATTAAAAATTATGGTATGGCTATTGACCACATTATATTAACGTATTATAAACATCATATTTTTCCCCTCTAAAGTTTATAATCTGTATTTATAATATTGGCAATGTCACAATCGGTCCATGTGCTTATTCTATAGGGATGATCCAACAAGTACATATTGAATACGTGTGCATCTATCTGTAAGGACATTAGTAAAACTGTATACATTGTTTTGTCTTATTGGGGATTTCTTTGAGTTCATTAAAGAATTGTTCTTTATTATGCCATTTAATAGAGACAACATGATAGTTTATAAATAAATACTGCTTATAAATAAATACTTATGGCTCTACACGTTGCAGAAGCAAATGTTACTCAGATGTGTTTTCCACTAAAATTCTCCCATCTTATTCATTTTATTTTATTTAGTATTAGTATTAGTATTAGTATTTTGAAGTACCAGGAATTAAATCCAGAGGTTCTCTAATGCTGAGCTACATTCCCAGCCCTTTTTATTTATTTATTTATTTTAATTTTGAGATAGGGTCTCACTAAAATATTGAGACCAGCTTCCAACTGGTGATCGGACTTATTGTATACTTTATAAAACCCTGTGTCTAATAGTAAAGTAACAAACACTGTAAAAATGTTAAGTGGAAGAATAGCATCAGGGAAACATTTCCAAGTGGTAATTTATTTACATTTTATTCTCCAAGCAAGAAAGAAAAAGAAAATTTATCAGGAGAAAAAGACATCTAGTAAATATATATTTTATAGAAGTTTTGAAAGCTGACATTCTTATTTTTCATAAATGATAGAGACCTCATTTTATTCTTCATAAATGCTGTAGAAAACTGTCAATTTTTTTCAGAACAGTATATTGATCCTTCTGCTGGTTCTATTGAGAATTAGTTAGAACAGTATATTGATCATTCTGCTGGTTCTATTGAGAATTAGTTAATAAGAAATAATCGCTGGCCACACCAAAATCCATAAAAATGCCTTGAGCTTGCTTTAGTGAACATATTTACATTTCTTTTATAGTTTAGAACATTTAATAAATTATATTTTCCCGCAGCCCGGCTGGCTGGGCAAAATAACCGGGGGGCGATGAACAACTTGTGTACATTGATACAGCAGGAGTGGGAGCCATTTATTGTAGGACAGGAGCGGTATATATACATTCCACACAGCTTATCTTAATTAACATAAACTCAATACAACAGTCAACCAATAAGAAATCTCCACACTTAATGGCTTGCTGGTGCCACCTCACAAACCACTCACCCAAAATGCCAGGCGCCATCCTGACTTGTTTACAGACTCTAACATTTGCCAGGTGCCATCCTGACTTGTTTACAGACCCTAACATTTCCCCCTTTTTTTTTTCTTGAGGGCTATAATATTGAATAATACTGGAATATCTATCAATCCAAAACAAAAAATAATATTGGTAAGCTCAAAATTAACATTAGAGCTATTTATGATATTTCATGCTGAGGTGGGAGATTTCTTTTTTTTTTAAATTTTTTATGTGGGTTGTTCAAAACATTACAAATTTCTTGACATATCATATTCCACACTTTGATTCAAGTGGGTTATGAACTCCCACCTTCCCCCCATACACAGATTGCAGAATCACATCAGTTACACATCCATTGATTTACAAATTGCCATACTAGTGTCTGTTGTGCTCCGCTGCCTTTCCCATCCTCCACACTTCCCCCTCCCCACCTCTCCCCTCCCCTCCCCTCCTCTCTCTCTACCCCCTCCACTGTATAACCCTGAGGGTCTCCTTCCATTACCATGCAATTTCCCTTCTCTCTCCCTTTCCCTCCCACCTCTCATCCCTGTTAAATGTTAATCTTCTTCTCCTGCTCTTCGTCCCTACTCTGATCTTAGTTACTCTCCTT
>NW_026005184.1:0-2028 GCF_001458135.2 Marmota marmota marmota | reverse complement strand
AGGGTTAAAGTTTAGGGTAAGGAATGGCATTATAGCTAGGTTTAGAGATAGGGTGAGGTTTAGAATTAGGGTTAGGGTGATGGTTAGGGTTAGGGTTATGATTAAGGCAAGATTTGGGGCTAGGATGAGTGCTATGTTTCATTTTAGGGTTATGGCTAGGATTAGGACTAGGGCTAATATCAGATCTAGGGTTATGGTTAAAGATAGACTTGGGTTAGGTTTATGGCTACATGTAATGTAAGGGTTAGGTTTAGGGTTAGGGTCAGGTTTAGAGCTAGGAGTATTATTAGGGTCATGTTCTGGGTTACAAGTTTGGTATAGGTTAAGATTTAAAGTTAGGGCTCGAATTAGCGTTATGGTTAGTGTTAGTGTAATGATAGGGTGAGGTTTAGGGTTTAGGTTTGGTTTAGAATATTGCATAAGTTTAGGATTAGGGATAGCATTAGGTTTAGGCCTAGGGTTATGGTTATGGAAATGGATAGGGTTAGAGCTAGGGTTAGGGCTAGGGTTATGGTTTTGATTAGGGCGAGGGTTAGGATTAGGGTTAGGGTTAAAATTCGGGTTAGGTCATGGATTAGGGTTAGGTGTGGGGTTAAGTTAGTGCTAGGGTTAGGGGTAAGGCTAATGTAAGTACCAGGGTTACAATTAGGGTTAAATTTAGGGTTAGGGTTAGTAATGGGTCTAGTGTTAGGTTTAGGTTTAGGGTTAGTATTATGGTCAGAGTCAGGGTCAGTGTTAGTTCTAGTTTTCAGCTTAAAACTAGAATTAGAACTAAGGTTACGGTTAGGGTTAAGGGTTGGCTTAGGTTAAGGGTTAGGGTTAGGACTATGGATAGGTTTTGTTTTAGGGCTAGTGTTAAAGTTAGATTTAGAGTTAGGGTTAGGGTTAGGGTTAGGGTTAGGCTTAGGCTTAGGGTTTGATTTAGAGTTAAAATTAGATCTAGGTTAGGGCTAGAACTAATGATAGGGCTAGGGTTAAAGCTAGGGTTAGGCCTAGGATTAAGTTTCCGTTAAGGGATAGGGTTAGAACTAGGGATGGGGCAAGGATGAGAGTTAGAGTTAGTTGTAGGGCTAGGGTTAGGGCTAGGGTTAGGAATAGGACTAAATTATGGCTAAGATTAGGGCTATGGTTAGTTTTGGGGTTAGGCCTAAAGTTAGGTTTAGAGTTAGGATTAAGGCTAGATTTAGGTCTAGGATAAGGGCTGGGGTTTGTGTTAGGTTTAGGGTAGAATTAGGGCTATGGCTAATGTCAGGTCTAAGCTTATGGTTGGGGATAATTTTAGGATTAGGGTTATGGCTTGGTCTAGTGTAAGGGTTAGGTTTAGTGTGCACATCAGCTTTAGATCTAGGAGATATATTAGGGTCACGGTCAGTGTTAGAGTTGGGTTGAGGTTAGGGTTTATGGTCAGGGCTTGAACTAGCATTAGGATGTGGGTTAGAGTAATGATAGGGTTTTGTTTAGTGTTTACATTAGGTTTAGGGTAATTGATAGGGTTAGGGTTAGTGATGGGATTAAGTTTAGGCCTAGGGTTCTCATTAGGATAAGGGTTATGGTTCCTATAATGGATAGGATTAGAGCTAAGTATAGGGCTAGGTTTATGTTTAGGAATAGGTCTTGAATTAGGGATAGGGTTAAGGTTAAAACTAGGGTTAGGCTTAGGTTTATGTTTAGTGTAAGGGTTAGGTTTAGGGTTACTTCAAGGGGTAAAATTATAGTACTCATAGGATTAGGGTTAGGATTAGGGCTAGGGCCATCATTAGGGGTAGGGTTAGGGTTACAGTAATGTATACGATTAGATGTAGATTTGCGGCTATGTTTAATATTAGATTATGGTTTAGGCTTAGAGTTAGGGCTATGGATATGTTTAGGTTTATACTAAGGGTTAGGGTTTGAGGTATGGTTAGGTCTATGGCAAGTGTGAAGTTTAAGGTTAGGTCGAGGATTAGTTTTCCATTTAGGTTTAGGTTTAGCATTAAGCCTAAAATTAGTAATAAGCTTAGGTTTAGGTTTAGAGTAATGGGTAGGTTT
>NW_026005183.1:0-2029 GCF_001458135.2 Marmota marmota marmota | reverse complement strand
GGTGGAATCCCTTGTTATTTATTTTTTGAGACAGGATCTATTCTGGCCTCAAACTGCTTCAGCCTCTAGAGTTGCTGGGATTAAAAATCCGCACCCCCCACTGCCCCCCCCACCGCGCGTGTTTCTTTAGTTGTAGATGAACATATAGTATCTTTATTTATTTTTATGTGGTGCAGAGGATCGAACCTAGTGCCTTACACTCTTGAGGCAAGCACTTTACCACCGAGCTACAGCCCCAGCCCCTGCCGCGCGTGTTTCTGTCTCTTAATATTATCTTCTAGTCAATCGTGGATGGACCCCAAGCCTCTCTGGACTCCTCCCACCCCTAAATTCTTAAGGTCTCCCCAGATGGGTTGTAATTTATCTCGGAACCTCCAGGCTTGCCTAAATTATAAAAAGCTCTCAACCTCACACTTCAGAGATTTCATTTTGAAATGATCTTGCTAAGTTCCACAGTATTTCACAATGAAACTTCATATAGTCACAAATATGAGAAATAGGATGCCTTTGAAGCGAAGTATGGACTTGAATTTGTGGATGTGACTGCATTGAATATGATACCATTTCTTCAGTGCCCAGAGAGGGGACTCATGTGTGCCTTTAAAATCTGTGTCCCAGGAGGTAAGGTCACATAAAACTTATTGCTGAACTGCCTCAGGCCCTTGTGAACAACCTTGGTTTGACCCTTTTTTATTTTTATTATTTATTTTGAGACAGAGTCTTAAACTTGCAGTTCTCCTGCCTCAGCCTCCTAAATCACTGGGATGGCAGGTACACACCACCACGCTCCACACTCCACGTCTTACTTTTACAGGTGCATTAATTAGAGAAAGGTATCCACTATTTTCTGGATGAAACTTGGTTTTCTGGTTTATTGCAATAGAATGGCTTTCTCTGGGCTACAACATTCACCGGTTACTCTTTATAATTCGTGCCCCCCATGAATCTTATGCAGGGCAGACGTGCGTGGACTGTAGGTGATGACCTGACCTTTACTATGATTGGCCCAGGGAGCTTCCTGGTTTAAGATAACTGACTCTCACTTTCTATATAAGCTAGCACCAGCTTGCAGTAAAGTGCTTCATCTTTGTCACTGCTATCTGTGTGTGTGCATTTTAATCTCAGACGACGAACCTTGGCCTTTCATTGGTGCCGAAACCCAGGAGGGGAAATTCCTCATTCTGAGGACCCCCTCTCTCAAGGTTTGCTGTCCTCGTTCACCTTTTTGAGCGCTGCTACATTCCACCCAACACCGGCTCTCCAATAGGTAACTACTTCTGATCGACAACCGGTGAGTCCTCCTCCCCCTCTTTGGGAATCCATCTCCAAACGGCTATATGCAAAAGGCCTTGACTGTGAACGTCCAGCAAGGCCCTTGACACCTAGTTTGGAGGAGAGAACGCACCCCACCACAACTTTCATAGTTATGGTAGACTCTCTGGATTCCCATCTCATGGTTCATGAGCTATAAGGGACAGAAGAATAGGCACTCCCTGACTCTCTTTATCTCCTTCTCCTCTCTTGGAAAAACCCTGACGTCAGGTGGCCTGTGACTCCCGGCCTTAAGGTCTCGCTGGTTGGGCTCTTGAGTGACGACTCATTTGCCCTCCCGGCCCCGGCTCTCCCGAGTGTCTTTGGTTGACTTCTCCTTTTGGGGACGCCTGAAGGAAACTCAACCAAATTCTGTTCCAGTCCAGGCCATTCACCTCTTCTCTTCCTGCCGAGAGTCATCATGGGAGCCTCTTCTTCCCTCCCCGCTGATTCCCTTCTCAAATGCCGTCTGGCTAACCTCAACCGGTTGTCCCTCACTCCGGACATCAAACCCTCACTCCTCATCAAATTCAGTACACAGAATTGGCCATATTACCAATTAGACAACCAAAACTGATGGCCCCCAGAGGGGTCTCTAGATCCTCAAATTCTGCGTGACCTTTTTAACTTCTGCAAGTGCTCAAAAGGGTGGAAGGAGATCCCCCTATGTGGAGGCCTTTTCCCTCCTTCGCTCCCACTCTGAACTATGCTTCTCCAA
>NW_026005182.1:0-2029 GCF_001458135.2 Marmota marmota marmota | reverse complement strand
TTTTTTTTTTTTTTTTTTTTTTTTTTTTTTTTTTTTTGGTACCAGGGATTAAACTCAGGGGCACTCGACCACTGAGCCACATCCCCAGCCCTATTTTTTGTATTTTATCTAGAGACAGGGTCTCACTGAGTTTAGCATCTCGTTTTTTGCTGAGGCTGGCTTTGAACTCATGATCCTCCTGCCTCAGCCTCCCAGGCTGCTGGGATTACAGGTGTGCGCCACCGAGTCCATTTTTTTCTGTTTTTTGTTTGTTTTTGGTACTGGGGATTGAGCCCTGGGGTGCTTTACCACCGAGCTGTATCCCAGCCCTTTTTGTTTTTTATTTTGGGACAGGGTTTCACTAAGTTACTTAAGGCTTTGCCAAGTTTCTGAGGCCTCATGCCTCAGCCTCCCTAGTGACTGGAATTCAGGTGTGTGCCACAACACTTGGCTGAAATTTATTTTCTTTTGTGAAGTGTTAAGATAATTCTTTGCTGTATTTCTGTTTCCTGTTAGTTTCTGTCTGGTCCCTGAATGCTTAGAAGTGCTTAGAAGTGCTCTGAGTGGCATTTAAACATCTTTCTGCAGGGAACCCATCTACCCGTGTTAGCATCCTCTTGAGGGTGGAACACGCGTGCTGGGGTTAGTGCAGGGCAAGCAGTAGGTCCTCATTCTGTTTTCCTGTCTTGTTGGTTCCCTGGGCTTCACCTTGGCTGTGAGTAGGTTTTCTGGTGGGTGGGGTGGGGATACTGGGGATTGAACCCAGGGGTGTTTAACCACTGAGCCATATATCCAGTCCCTTTTTATAATTTATTTTGAGACAGGGTCTTGACAAGTTGCTTAGGGCCTCCCTAAGTTGCTGAGGCTGGCTTTGAACTTGAGTGACTCCTGCCTCAGCCTCCTGAGTCGCTGGGATTACAGGAGTGCACCACCGTGCCCAGGCTGAGTGGGTTATTGAATCTCTCTAAGGACTGTCAGCTGTTAGAGGTAAATGTTTATTTTACCACCCCCTCAAAGGTGAGTAACCATGATTTAGCTAGCACATTAGGGACTCAGCACACTTCTGAGGTTTTTATTTTTGTGTTTTGTTTCGGGGTGGGGGAGGCGTCTGCCACAGTGAGTGTAGTGAGTGTAATGCAGTGGCCTATGACAGGGTTCAATAGAAGTTTACAATAAGATGCTCAAAGAATGATGATTGGGAGCAGCCATAGCAAATCCAAAAATCATAGGGTATTCTAAAGTCTTGTACAGGTTTTATTCTTTTTCTTTTTTGTGCTTTTAGACTTTAAACTCAGTTTGTCAATATAATAAAGACAACCTGTCACATTAAAGTCATATTGAATTTTCTTCCCACAGCTGATCCGGCCTTCAATTCTATTAGCTGTAGGACAGTTTGGCTGAACTCTCACAGTGGCTACTTTTTGTTTGTCTCAGCAAGTGAAAAATAAGAATATGCTTGTGTAATTTTTATAAACAGTCTTAAATTTGGAAAAAAAATGTGTTTATTTTCAGATCATTGCCATTGGATCTATTGCATGTGATGTTAAAGTTTAAATGTGACCCAGGACTCCATGACCAGGACTCCAGGCTTTCTGGTTTGCCAGAAAGCAGATACATAGGTCTTTGGGGTCAAAAGACAAAGGGAGGGGGCTGGGGTTGTGGCTCAGAGGTAGAGTGCCAGGTGAGCAGGCACAAGGCCCTGGGTTCCATCCTCAGCACCACGGTAAATGTAAAATAAAGATATTGTGTCCACCTACAACTAAGAAATAAGTATTAAAAAAAAAAAGACAAAGGGGATGGGGATGTGGCCCCTAAGAGAGGCAGTGGCCTTTGGAACAGAAAGAAAAGGTAGAACACACTGGGCACATCGGCGCACACCTGCCATCCCAGTGGCTCAGGTGCCTGAGGCAGGAGGATCCTGAGTTCAAAGCCAGACTCTGCAGAAGTGAGGCACTAAGCATCTCAGTGAGACCCCATCTCTAAATCATTAAATACAAAAATAGGGCTACATTTGTGTCCACCCAGGGATGCAAAAAAAAAAAAAAAAAAA
>NW_026005181.1:0-2029 GCF_001458135.2 Marmota marmota marmota | reverse complement strand
CCCCCCCTCACAAGAGAAAGGCAGAGGCGGCGACCGGGATGGGATTCCGCCTGCAGAGGCCCTGGGAGTCAAGTGCAGTCCTCCGCAAGTGCCTCTGTCGGCTGGCTTGCAGGGTGCACACTGGCCAGGCCCCTGGCCACATGCCTGCTCCTGAAAATCCTCGCCGGTCTGTATGCACAGAGGCCTGTTGGGTCGGGAGAGGAAGCCCAGCCTCCTGGGCGCCACCCGCGGGCCTCACGGAAAGGAGCACCGACAACCCCGAGACGGGCCGGAGGGGCGTGGCCGGGGTGCGGGGAAGGCGTGGCCGGGTCTACGGACGGGGCGTGGCCGGGGCTGCGGGAGGGCGTGGCCGGGTCTGTGGACGGGCGTGGGGCGTGGTCAGGCCTCGGTGACTAGGAGACGGGCCGTGCCGCTGGTCAGGCCCGGCCCCAGTCACCGCAGAGCCAGACCCCACCAGCGCCGCGCGGCCAGCCGGTGTCCTCGCCGCCATGCGTTCGCTTGGGGACCAGGTGCGCGACTGGCACCTGGGCGCACAGGCTGTGGCGCGCGGGGACTGGGGCAGTGCGCTGCGCCTCTTCTCGGGCATCTCAGAGCAGCCCGCTAGGATTCGCTTCAACGTGGGCTGCGTGCATCTGCTGGCCGGGGACCCCGAGGCCGCGCTGCGGGTGAGCGCCCCAGGACTGGTGGCAGAGACCTGTCCCCGGGGAGGTCCATGAGGGGTGGTCCCCTGGGGTTCCCCACCCTTCCTCCCTGAGGCTAACTGGGGGTTCTCCCTCCCAGTGCTCCTCCTGAGGGAATGCCTAAGGCAGCAGGGAGCTGTGTGTTCCAGGGACCCCTGAGCCGTCAAGGCCAGAATGGGGTGCCTGTCCTCCTGAAAAGCCAGGGCCAGCACTGGCTCCGGGCTCAGGCCCAGGGTGGGACATGGGGGACTGCCTGCCCTGCCTGCCGCCTGTGGAGGGAGCCCCGAGCTCAGGGTGCCATAGCTCACACCCGCCCCAGGAGGCTGCAGGCTCCCTGGCTCCCTCTACTTTGTAAATGCTTCATGTTAGTCACTGTCACAGTGGGGCCTGCTCTTGGATGTGTGACAAAGGCCAGCTGCACTCTGCCCACCACTCAGATGACAGGTTTCCACAGTTGTTGGGATGAGCAGCGGCAGCTGCCTGGATGCACTGCAGGCAGGAAGCAGAAAGAACCAGACTGGGTGGGTGAGGGCGCCCACTGTCCCCACAGAGCACCTGCCCAGAGGCAGAGCCAAGAGTAGAGTCCTCGTTACTTCCTCCACCTGCATCTGCACCCCTGGCTGTCCCAGTAACAAACAGTCCCATTTCCAAGTGCCATTCAGGCAAGGGAATGTAGCCCTGGCTACGGGTGGGAGGGCCTCGAGTGGCGTTGGGCTAAGCCAGGCTTCCTTCATGAACAGGTGGAGGGCGTCAGGCTGTAAGTCCTCCACCCTGAGAGGACAGGGTCCTGTCTAAAGCCAGCAAAATAGGATGCAACAGCACAGGCATGCTAGTTAGAGGTGTGAAAAAAAGTAGATGGAGCCTCCACCGTGAGTAGAACCTTCTGGGAGGGGGAGAGTTGACCAGGATGTAGCTGAACTGCTGCCGGTTGGTGTGGAACTTGCACAATGTTTGCTTTGGCTGCTGGGTGTGGTGGGATAGCAAACATGAGCAGCCACCCCACCTGCAAACCCAGGTCAAACCCAGTGAAACAACAGGCTCTTCTCTGGTACAGATTGCTGGAGTGAGAAACAACCCTTTTACTACCTGTATTTAACTGATAGCTGCTGTCCCCTTGGGAACGTAGGGTTATTTCGGAGTCTGGTTTGAGGAAGAGCTGTGCTTCCCACATGATCAGCCTCTCATGCTGACACTTCATTGTTCTGACTGTGATTGATACCTAGTATGCCCTTGTTTGTGAACTACCAAAAAAGCGTTTTAACAAGACAAGATTCTCATGCCCCCCCCCCTAGAGGCAGCTGTTACTGGCACTGGCCAGTGTTCCTCCTAGCTTCTCTCTGTGCTCATGG
>NW_026005180.1:0-2029 GCF_001458135.2 Marmota marmota marmota | reverse complement strand
CCCCAGCCCTTTAAATATTCTTTTATGGAGGAAGGGACCCAGGAAGGAAAAATATTTGGGGCTCATAAAAGTCACAGTGAAGCCCTTATGAGAGATCTCAGGTGGGTAGTAGAATTGTTTGAGCCAAGGCAGTAGATAGCCAGAAAGACAGGAGTTAGTAATGGGAAAGTGTGATACTTAAAACTGAGATTTATGGGGTGTGTAAAAGCTACTGGTAGCAACAAGATCTAGGGTGAGGCTTCTTGGAAAAAAAGAAATAATTAAATATAAAGTAGTTTTTTTCAGGTATCTGCTGCTATATTAACCACACCAAAATTTAGTGGCTTATATTTATAGTTGTATATCATTTATCTGCTTATTCAGCAATGAGTGCTGTGCTGGGCTTTGCTGAGCAGTTCTGTTGGACTTGCCTAGGTTCATTCATGTATCTACAGTCATCTGGAAGCTTGACTGGGTGAGATAACCCAATATGACCTAACTTGTCCGGTGGTCACTGGCCAAGGTACCTTGATTCTCCTCATCTTCCTGTAGGCCAGACTGAACTTCTTTACATGATGTTGTAAGTATTTTGAGAAAGCAAGGGAATAATTTCAATGTCTCTTGAGACTTTGACTCTAGGAACTCACACTGTCATTTTTTGCTACATTCTATTAGTCAAAAACAAGTGGTAAGTTCAGCCCAGGTGAAAGATGTTGAAATAGACATCACCTCTTGCTCAGAGAAGCAGCAAAATCATTGCAAAGGATCATATGGGAGAAGAGGTAGTAAGGCCATCTTTGCAAACATTTATCTCACTTATTGTAAAAATTATCTATTTCATACTGAATCATCAAGAAGCCAGGCATGGTGGTACTTGCCTGTAATCTCAGAGACTTAGAAGGTGGAGGCAGAAGAATTGCAAATTTGAGGCCAACCTCAGCAACCTAGCAAGACCCTGTCTCAAAATAAAGAAAATGAAATAGGATTGGGGGTGTGGTTCAGAGGTAAAGTGTTCATGGGTTCAATTCTCCAATACAAAAAAAAAAAAAGAATCTGACATAAGTGGGAGTGAGCAGAATGACAATAAGACAGGTGCTAAAATCTTCAAAGCATGAGGGGGAAGTAAGTGGTATCATCTGATGCCATCAATATTAAAAGCTTCAAATGTCTTTGTAATTTTTATCAGTGAATTTTAATACATTTAATCAATGAAAAGGAATTATTCATTTTTCACAACTTCTTTGACTCAACCACTTGTCAGTTCAGATTCTAAAACAGTGACATAACTATATGCATGAAAATTTGAGGCACACCTGTTTATCTAGAAGCAGTATTTATAGTGCTTAAGATGATATCTGGCACCTGGAAGTAGCACATAGCTAGATGTTCAATATATATTGGTTGAATGAATTAATGACATAAACACAATCTATGTGGCCAATAATCAGGATTAGGTTGAATAAATTATAGTATATATCTTCAATGGAATATCCCACAGTCATTGAAAATCATGCTTTCAAGGACTATCAATATATTGCATGGAATTTAAAAATCAGGATATAACATTGTAGATGTGATATGATTATACCTGTGTTTACATATCTGGATAGGAAAAGGGGCCAAACCAATAATAGAGTGGTTTTATCAAGCTAGTAGAATTATGAGTGATTTTTCCTTTATTTTTTAAAAAGCTGGGGATGTGGCTCAAGCGGTAGCACGCTCGCCTGGCATGCGTGCGGCCCGGGTTCCATTCTCAGCACCACATACAAAGATGTGTCCGCGGAAAACTAAAAAAATAAATTAATTAATAAAAAAGCTGGATGGGGGGCATGGTAGTATATACTTGTAATTCCATCAATTTGGGAGGCTGAGGCAGGAGGAATGGAAATTCTAGGCCAGCCTCAGCAATTTAGTGAGACCTTAAGCAACTGAGCAAGACTATCAAAATAATAAGTAAAAAGGACTAGGGATGTAGCTCAGTGGTAAAGCACTCTTGGGTTCAATTCCCAGTACCAAACCAAAAAAAAAAAAAAAAAAAATGGGGCTGGGG
>NW_026005179.1:0-2029 GCF_001458135.2 Marmota marmota marmota | reverse complement strand
GTAGGTGATTTGGCAATTTACACTTTCTGCTTTTAATGATCTTTCTTCATTCTGAATATCTGGTATGTTAACTATAACATGTTGGAGAGGTTCTAATTGGTGGTGTCTATTTTATGTTAAGAACATCTCTAGTTCCTGAATATCCATTTGTTTCCCAAGATTTGGAAAATGTTCCAATATTATTTGATTGGATAGGTTTTTCATGTCATTATCCCATATCTCTATTACTTCCTCAAGACATATGAGTCTAAAATTAGCTGTTTTAATGTTGTACCAGAAATACTGCATATTTGGTTCTTAGTTTTTGTTGGTTTTTTTTTTCTTTATTATTGTTTGAATGTCCTAGTTCATCCACCTTGTCTTCAGTTTCTGAAGTTCTATCTTCTGCTTCATCTAGTCTGTTGGTTAGGATTTCCACAGAATATTTTAATTTTACTTACTAAACTTTTCATTTCCAAGATTTCTATTTGGTTCATTTTCAGTTTTCTATGTCTTTATTGAATTTATCTTTCAGAATCTACATTATCTTCTTCAACTCATTCAGTTGTTTTTCTGTGTTCTCCTGGAATCCATTGATCATTTTTATAATCATTCTTTTAAATTATTTATCTAATATTTTTCCACTTTAATATCTTTGGAGCCAGTGGCTAATGAATTATGAAACTTAGAAAAAATCATGTTGCTTGTTCCTCCATATGTCTTATATTGTTATTTGAGAGTTGCATACCTCTTGCATTGGTTTTATCCTCCAGTTTTACATGGGGCCAATTTTTAGGACACAGCCTTCTTTTAATGATGTGACCCTGGGTATCAGGTTGCTGAAAAATATTGAATATATTTCCGAGTATGTTTCATAGTGTAACTTCCCTGCCACTTCTTTGGTGATGGCAAGTGTATTTTGACATAGTGCATACTCTGTCAGAGGCTGGGGATCCCACTGTCTCTGTAGGCCTCACAAGAGCAGGGTCCTTCTAGTGGATTGGGCAACTGAGTCTTAGCTGACTCTAGGGATACACCCTCTGTGATTGCTCCTCTAGTCTTGTGAACACTGTGTGTCCTGAAAGTATATGGGGAAGACATATGCTGAGGTCCCTTGTAGGTGTAGTGTTCATAGCGTTTGTGTTGCTTTTCTCTGCTGTTACTGTAGAAGCAAATGTCAGGATCAGATCTTCAGCTCCCCACCCTCCCAGCTATGTCTGGTAGGTGCCTGGTCATTGGGGAATTGTATCTCCTTTGTTTTTTCTATTACATTATTAGATAAAGCTCCTGTGGGGTTGTATTGTGTGTGCAAAAAAGTGTGCTCTTAGCTAGGATGGGAGTGTAACTTAGAAGCAGAGCAAATACACACAAAATATTGGTATCTTGCAGAAAGGGGCAAATGAACAGTAGAAACAGAAAATAGCAGTGAGCTGGATACAGCACTAAAGAAGAAGTCCTTTGCTAACTATGACAAGTATAATACTTTTTGTTGTTTTTGTTGTTGTTGTTAAGTGGCACTTAACCACTGAGCCACATCATCCTAGCTCCTTTATTTAAAATTTTATTTTTTATTTAGAGATAGATGTCATGAGCTGTCTGTGGGCTGTGTGTGGACTATGTTGTGCATGTAGTCTCCAGAGGGGATAAGTCTGGCACTGGGAACTCCCTGGGGCACCCCCGCACACAGAGATTGACTGCCTGATGCAGATGAACTTCCCCCTCAAGCTCTGCCAAGGATCCCACGCAGCACCTGAGATGGGGGTGACCTGCCAAGATGTCAATCAACCTGCTGACTGCAAGACATCAGGAAGCAAGTCTCCACCCTTGAAACTTTATCCCTGCTTTTTATATACCCCCTTAAATAAACCACTGGAGCCATTTTCACTTTGTCTAGTTCTAGAACCCACCCATGTGGACTAGATCTATCAGGGGCTTTGCTGTTTGTAAATATATGTCTGAGTGTTTATGTTTTATTATTTGTTAATTATTTGAGATATTAAGATTTAGGGTGGCTTGGACTTCTCTGGGCAGAAGAATCCCCCCCCCCCCC
>NW_026005178.1:0-2029 GCF_001458135.2 Marmota marmota marmota | reverse complement strand
ATATATACTAGTTGTCTTATTCATTTATTTATATGTGGTGCTGAGAATTGGACTCAGTGCCTTACTCATGCTAAGCAAGCACTCAGCCACTGAGCCACAACCCCAGCCCTTGGGATTCTTATATATTTTGGATATTAACACTTCATCAGATGTGTTGTTTGTAAATAGTTTTTCCCAACCTGTATGTTGTCTCTGCATTGTTTCTTTTGCCTAATAATACTTTGATTTCCAAATATTGTAAATCTAACTTTGTAGAGCACCAGATATTGGCATAATCTTTAGGACTTGTTAGGCAGGCCCAGAGCAGTGTTCAGTCTGGGGTTAATTATTCCCTCCCCAGTGCTGTGTGAATTCTGAACGTTAGCAGCCTGGCTGGTGGGAAAATGCCCTGGCCCTGGCCTTGTGTGAGTCCTGGGCACTGTTCCCTCTAATCCTTTCAGATGGTTCTTTCCCTGGCCTTGGGTAGTTTCCTCACGCACATGTGCTGATTAATTCTCTGCTGAGTACTTGAGGGAACCCTCTGAAGGTCTCTGGGTCTCTCTGCAACTCTCTCTTCCCCACTATTCATCTCCAGCTCCAGCTGCTGTGGTCTCCTCGGACCCTCAGCTCCATTTCCTCAGCTCAGAAAGTCCTCTGGGCTCCACCTCACTTCTCCCTCCTTGCTCTGCCACTGGGAACTCTTTTGAGAGAGTAAGCTGGCCAATCTTAGAAGGGCAAACCTTGCATGTTTCCTTTCTCTCTGGGATTTCATTGCCTTCGTTATTGTTTGTCATTGTCTGATGCACAGTTTGGAACACTGTTGTCTTCCTGTATTTTGTCTGTCTTTGTTATGTCTTTGTAATGGTGATGGCGGTTGTTTCCCGTGGGGGCCCTGTTCCTCCATCTTGCCAGAAGTGGGAGTCCTCCAGCAGTGGTTGAAAAGCTCCTCAGGTGATTCCAACATGCAGCCAAGGTGAGAGCCACCTTTTTCTCCATCAAATAGAGTCTTTGATTATTTCTTTTGCTCCATTTCCCCTGTACTCTCTTTCTGGAAATTATGTTATGCATTGAATGAATTGATCTTCCATCGCTTAACTCTTTTTTCCCATTTCTTTATCATTTTGCTCTACATCCCTAGAGGTGTCTAAAAATATTTCCTCCTGGGTTCAATCCCACCGGTGTGCATGCATGCATGCATGTGCATATGTATGCATGCGCACACACACACACACACACACAGACTCACTTCTGGAAACTTCCAGGGTAGCTTATTCAATTTTGTTTAGAAGAAACCTCTATCTGGTGGTCCATGGGCCCCATGTACCTTTTATGGACAGAGATTTACATATATATTCAAGAAATTGTCAACAATTTGGTCACTTTTAACTAAAAATCCAGGTTTATAGCTTTTCCTAGAAGTTCAGAGAATAGAAACAGACGGACTGAGCAAAGCTACCCCTAGAGTCAGGCAGGTGGTCTCTTTTTACCTACAACCTCCCATCCACTTCCCTCACCTGTGCCATGTGCTTGGCCACTTTATATACGTATTCATGATCCTTGGGTTTTTTTTTTTGTCCAGGGAAGAAATATTGACTCTATACACAGGGATGGCCATGGAGTGGTTACGAGATTGTCCTTTAATTAATCATCTCATTTTCTCTCCCACTTCCCACTCCTCTCTGCAAATCCAGTGCCTTCTATTTGGAGCCTCTCAACTCCCTTAGCCTTCTCCTGGGTAGGTTCTATTTGGTTTTGTTTGTTTGTTGTTGTTCTTGTTCTGTTTTTTGGCAATGCTAGGGATGAACCCAGGCCTGATACGTGCTAGGCAAGAGCATTGAGCCACATCCCAAGCCCCTCCTGGGTAGGTTCTATGCAAAGGTTCTACTGCTCTAGTTTCTTTCTCAGTATGATACCATTTATTTTCTGTCTTCTAGAAATTCATGTTAATGTATGAGCTGCTGATGTCCCCTCCACTCTTAGCACTGTTTTAAATTTATATTAATACATTTTTTTTTTTTTTGTCCTGGGGATTGAACTCAGGGGCACTCGA
>NW_026005177.1:3982-6984 GCF_001458135.2 Marmota marmota marmota | reverse complement strand
TTAAACAATAAGATACAAATAACCCAATCAACAAATGGGCCAAAGACCTGAACAGACACTTCTCAGAGGATGACATACAATCAATCAACAAATACATGAAAAACTGCTAACCATCTCTAGCAGTCAGAGAAATGCAAATCAAAACCTCCCTAAGATACCACCTCATTCCAGTAAGATTAGCAGCCACTATGAAATCAAACAACAACAAGTGCTGGCGAGGATGTGGGGAAAAGGGTACTCTTGTACATTGCTTGTGGGACTGAAAATTGGTGTGGCAAATTTGCAAAGCAGTATGGATATTCCTGGGAAAGCTGGGAATGGAAACACCATTTTACCCAGCTATTGCCCTTCTTGGACTATTCCCTGAAAACTTTAAAAGAGCGTACTACAGGGATACTGCCACATCAATGTTCATAGCAGCACAAATCACAATAGCTAGACTGTGGAACCAAACAAGATGCCCTTCAATAGATGAATGGATAAAAAAATGTGGAATTTATACACAATGGAGTATTACGCAGCACTAAAAAATGACAAAATCATGGAATTTGCAGGGAAATGGATGACATTAGAGCAAATTATGCTAAGTTAAGCTAGCCAATCCCTAAAAAACAAATGCCAAATGTCTTCTTTGATATAATGAGAACAACTAAGAACATAGCAGGGAGGAAGAGCAAGAGGAAAAGATTAACATTAAACAGAGACATGAGGTGGGAGGGAAAAGGAGAGAAAAGGGAAATTGCATGGAAATGGAAGGAGACCCTCATTGTTATACAAAATTACATACAAGAGGTTGTGAGGGGGAAGGGAAAAAAACAAGGGGAAAGAATTAAATTACAACAGATGGGGTAGAGAGAGAAGAGGGGAGGGGAGGGGAGGGGGTGTGGTAGAGGATAGGAAAGGTAGCAGAATACAACAGTTAATAATATGGCATTATGTAAAAATGTGGATGTGTAATCGATGTGATTCTGCAATCTGTATTTGGGGTAAAAATGGGAGCTCATAACCCACTTGAATCGAATGTATGAAATATGATATGTCAAGAGTTTTGTAATGTTTTGAATAACCAATAAAAAATATACAGAGCTAATAAAAAAAAGAATTTGGAATAGGGTAGAGCTAGAATGAGAGCTAGGGTTAGGGCTATTAATATAGTTAGGGTTTTTGGTTAGCCTAAAGAAATAGGATAGGTCTAGGTTTACCCTTAGGTTTAGGGTTCTGCTTAGGGTAAGGGATTGGTTTAGAGCTAGGTTTAGGGCTATGGTTAGGGTTGGAGTTAGGGTTAAATCTAGGTTTAGGGCTAGTTTTTGGGTTAGGGTTTGGGATAGGATTAGGGCCATGGCTAATGTAAGAACTAGGGTTAAAATTAGGTTAGTTTTAGTGTTATGGTTAGGTTTAGTGTTAGGGTTAGGTTTAAGTTTAGGGTGATATTTATAGCTATGGTTTGTGTTAGGATAAGAGTCAGGTCAGGGTTCATTTTAGGGTTAGGGATTGGACTCGAATTATTGTTAGGGTTTTTCTTAGCATTTGGTTTAAGGTGAGGGCGTTGTTTAGAGGTAGGTTGAGTGTTAACAAGATATGAGTCAGGGTCAGTGTTAGTTTTAAATCTAGTGTTAGAACTCGAATTAGGGCTAGGGATAGGTCTAGGTTTAGTGTTAGGGTTCAGTATCAGTTAATGTTTATGGTTAGGGCTATTGCTTGGTTTTGGTTTAGTCCTAGGGTTAGGTTTAGGGATAGTGTAAGTGTTAAGCTTAGGCTTAGGTTTAGGGTTAGATTTGGAGTTAGGGTTAGATCTAGGGTTAGGGCTGGGACTAAGGATAGGGCAAGGGTTAGGGCTAGAGGTAGGGTTATTGTAAAGGATAGGGTTAGAACTAGGGATAGGTATAGGTCAAGAGATAGAGTGAGTCTTAGGGCTAGGGTTAGTGTTAGGGTTAGATATAGGTCTAAATTAGTGGTAGGATTAGGGCTAGGTTTATTGTTTCACTTAAGCCTAGAGTTAGAGTTAGGGTTAGGGTTAAGATTAGGGGAAGAGACGTCATTATAGCTAGGTATAGAGGTAGGGTAAGGGTTACAATTTGGATTAGTGGTAGGGTTAGGGTTATGATTAAAGCTAGTTTTAGGTCTATGATGAGGGTTAGGGTTTGTTTTAGGTTTAGGACTATGGTTAGGGCTATGGCTAATTTCAGGTCCAGAATTATGGTAAAAGATATTTTTTAGGGTTAGGATTATGGCTACTTCTAGGGTAAAGGTTAGGAGTAGATTTATGTTCAAGTTTAGAGGTAGGGGTTTTATTAGGGTCAAGGTCAGGGTTAGGGTTTGGGATAGGTTAAGCTTTAAATTTAGGACTTGAATTAGTGTTAGTGTTAGGGTAAGGGTAATGATAGGTTTAGGTTTAGGTCCAAGTTAGGTTCAGGGTAATTGACTGGGTTAAGATTAGGGATAGGTTTAGTTTCATGCCTATGGTTAGCATTAGGGTTATGGTTTGGGTTATGGTAATGGATAGAGTTAGAGATTGGTTTAGAGCTAGGTTTATGGTTATGAATAGGGCTACGGTTAAAGCTAGGATTAGGGTTAGGTTTTGGGTTAAGTTAGGGATAGGGTTAGGGTTAGTGCTAATATAAGTACTAGGGTGATGTTTAGGGCTAGTTTTAGGGTTTTAGGGCTAGAGTTAGTGTTAGGGTTAGGTTTATGGTTAGGGTGATGTTTAGCGCTAGTAGTGTTAGGGTCAGTGTCAGGTTCAGGGTTAATTTAAGTGTTCGACTTACAACTCATATTAGAGCTAGGGTTAGGGCTAGGTTTAAGATTAGGTTTTGGATTAGGTTAAGGGTTAGGGTTATAGGTATAGCTAGGTTTTGTTTTAGGGCTACAGGTAGAATTAGGGCTTGTTTTAGGATTAGTGTTATGGTTTGGGCTAGTGTTAGTGTTTGGCTTATTCTTCAGGTAAGGGCTCGATTTACAATTAGGTTTTGTCTAAGGTTAATGCTAGGGCAAAGGATCAGGCA
>NW_026005177.1:0-1820 GCF_001458135.2 Marmota marmota marmota | reverse complement strand
GTTAGGGTTAGGGTGAACGTTAGGTTTAAGGCTAGGTTTATGGCTTGGATGAGGGTTTGGGTAAGGGCGAGGGCTAGGATTAAGGCTAGGGCTAATGTCAGGTCTAGCATTAGGGTTAAGGGTAGTTGTAGTGTTTGGTTTTGAATAGGTCTTCTGTAAGGTTTAGGTTTAGGGTAAAGGTCAGGTTTAGAGCTAGGTGTATTATAACGGTCAGGGACAGGATTAGGGATTGGTTTTGATTAAGGTTTAGGGTTAAGGCTCAAATTAGCATTAGGTTTAGAGTAATGGATATGGTTAGGGTTAGGGTTCAGGTAAGGTTTAAAAATTTGAATAGCCTTAGGGATAGCTATACAGTTAGGTTTAGTCCTATTGTAAGCATTTGGGTTATGCTTAAGTTTAGGGTAAAAGATAGGATTATAGCTAAGGTTAGGGCTACATTTATAGTTAGGTTTTGGGCTAATGTTAGGGTTTGGATTAGGGTTATGGTTAGGCCTAGGGTTAGGGTTAGGTTTAGAGTAAGTGTTATGGTTGGAGCTAGATTTAGTGTTAGGATGAGGGTTATGGTTAGAGCAGATCTAAGGTAAATTCTAGAGTTAGGGCTACGTTTAGCATTAGGGTTATAGTTAGAGTTATGGTAATGGATAGAGTTAGTGCAAGGGTTTGGACAATGGTTACAGTTAAAATTAGGGTTAAAGATAGGGTTAGGTATAGGGCTATATTAATGTTTAGGGTTACAATTAGGGTTCAGTTTAGTGGTAGATTTAGGGTTAGAGTTACTTTATTCAAATTTCTTTGATACAATCAAGGATTTATCTTTAACTAACCTTACTCTGTTTCCCAGGTTTAGGCCTTTTGATTGAAGGTTTTCTTGTCTGGAACAGTTAATATATTCATTTTCCTTCATTTTGAGCTCTATGAGTAAATGTAAATGTCCCTGGAAATCAAACAAGGTTTATGCTAGCTGCTTGAAACAGCACACACACCCTCAATTATTTGTGGGGACACTCTGGTATGTTCCTTGTGAGTGTAGGCCTAAGCTGAAGCATGGGAAAAATAAAAACTTTTTTTCTGGGAGCTCTTTAGGAGAAAGCAGGGAATATGCGTGCACTGAAATTTCTCCCATAATTATTTTGTCAGATTTGTTTGATACTGAGTAGGATTCATTATTTAGCTTGCCCCACAAAGCTGTGCAAGTCTGGGACTACTAGAATCAATGGTTCTCTAGTCAGGTTATGGTTATTGTTAGGTTTAGAGTTAGGGCTAGGTTTAGATGTAGAGTTAGGGTGAGAGTAAGTTTTGTACAAATTTCTTTGATACTTGGAAGGAGTCATCTTTTACCTAGACTTAATATGCTCCTCAGGTTTGAGCCTTCTCATTTCAGTGGTTCACTAGCACGGACACTCTGTATTTTAAGGTTTCACTTCATATTGACCTATATAGGTAAATGAAAATGGAGGTTGAAATCAAACTGGGTTGGTTCTTGCTGCTTGAAACTTCAAACACTGAATCAGTTCTCTGTGGAACTCTCTGCTTTGTTCCTTGTGAAAGTAGCTCTAAGATGGAGATGGCAAAAACAACTTTGTCCGAGAGCCCTTTAGCAGAAAACAGAGATATATGCATGAACTGAAATACCACCTCAATTATTTGGTCATATTTCTTTGATACTGCATAGGATTCATCTGCTAGCTTAGCCCCCTAGGGTCCCCACATTTGGGACTTCTAAGATCAACAGTTTTTTAAACAGGTTAGGGTTTGTGTTAAGGCTAGTGTTAGGGCTAGTGTTAGATCTAGTATTAGGGTTAGAGTTAGTTTTGTTCAAA
>NW_026005176.1:0-2029 GCF_001458135.2 Marmota marmota marmota | reverse complement strand
CAAAGAGAAAGATGTTTATGTATTTGAGGAATCCTGATGTGTAATATTCAAGCATTTTGCTCTCTCTTTCTCTCTTTTTTTTTATACTGGGAAATGAACAGGGGGTGGGGAGGGGGCTCTACCACTGAATTACATCCCCTGCCCTTATTTGGTTCTAATTTGAGATGGGGTCTTGCTAAGGTTCTCATGTTGGCCTCACACTTGCCATCCTCCTGCCCCACCCTCCTGAGTTGCTGGATTACACACATGCATCACTGCACCCAGCTTCCCCAATATTTTTTTTCTATATGGATGTTTATATTTCATCCAGACACTGTAGAATGATATTTATTTAGAAATTCACACAATCTTGAGTTACCATTTTATCTGACTTTGCTTCAGTAAGATTCCATTTCATTCTAAGTCTTACTGTCTAGCATTAGTAGCATTTAAATGTCCTTATCCTCCCTCCTGTGGGTATAAATAATGCTGAATAATACCAGTCTCCCTCAGTTACCCATCTTGCAGGCAGTCAGCATGCCCAAACATCAGGGATTGTTAAGCTTCCTCTCTTCTGAAGGCCTCCTGTTCCAGCCTCACCCTAACTCCCGCTTTTTGGTAGTTTTGGAAAACAGCTGTACATCAAGCCAAATTCCATCATCTTCTGTGAGTCTCAAGTATTATCAAGTTGTACTTTAGCTGCTCTTCTTTTAGCTAAGTAATTCTGAATCCTTTAACCGTTACTCACATGCCTTTCCTCCTTAAGCCATCTCTCTGGCTCTCTATACTTCCTATTACTCTACAAGACATCCTATAAGACTTTGAAAGAGTCTAAGATTTCTGTTCTGATGACAAATGACCAGCTAAATGGACACCTCACCACCAGTATACCAGCTTTTCTGACTTAATTCTTACCAACCCCCGCACACCACCCCCAGACTGACACCACTTTCCTATCTTTGCTAGTTCAGCCTCTGTTTCAGGATGGATGGATGACAGTGTGGGACTGTGGAAAGGACATGGAGGAGGAATTAGGAGATGTGGGTTTTGGTCTTAATATTCACAGTGCCTAGGATGCTTACAAACCAACTTTTATCAGTACTTTGAATACTCACAAAAAAGATATGAGATTGGACCACTGATCAGATTTTATTTAAAAAAAAGCATCTCAGTGGAAAGTAACCTCATCTAGAGTTGTGATTTGAATCTAGTTTGATTTTGTTTCAAAACCCATATTATATTCTCTGTGTCTATCGGTCTCATGATTGTTTTGAGGAACCACATAGACTTCTGTAGATTTCATGCCTCTTAATACTATAGTTTTGTGAGATTTAGATGAATATGTCCATTTGAAGATTTCAAGCTCTGTGAGGGCCAGGGTGGGTTGATGCAGAACCAGAGTTCCAGAACATATTGTTGAATGAATGAAACATCACAACTCAAATGCTTGGTAATGTCAAGGTGAAAGTGAGCCCATTCCAGATGCTGGTCCTCTGAGGGGATGGTTCCCAGCTGAAGCTGCATAGGAGAAGCAACTGCAAAGTTTTAAAATCTATCATTGCTTGCCCTGTCCCAAATGATTCACAGTTAATTAGCATGAGGTGAGACAGAAGTCATCAGTGTTTAAACCTCTCCAGCTGATTCTAATCCTGAACCAGGATTGAGAACCACTGAGTCCTCACCTAAAGCTTTCCAATTTTAGTTCACTTATGAGTCACTGAGGCTCTTGTAAAATTCAAATTCTCATCCAGTGGTTGGGGTGGGGCTGAGATTGGCATCCTTGATAAACTGACAGGTGATGTGATGTTCTTGGTCACACATAGGTAGCAGATTTTAAGCAGCTTCACTCTCACTGGCTGTTATTGGCACTCTTGTCCTAAAAATTCTTCAAAAGAAATCATCCCTATTCTCTCTCATGCACTCACTTTTGGCTGTGCCTGCATGGCAACAATGAAGTGTGTAATGTGTGACCAAGCCATAGTTAAATTAATGATTATGGGTGATACACCTGAATAATTTAGGTGCCGTGTAGGCTTCTGTTCCCCCAGGG
>NW_026005175.1:0-2029 GCF_001458135.2 Marmota marmota marmota | reverse complement strand
ACTGCCCCACTCACCCCAGCCCAGGCTTCTCTCTCAGGTTTCCTCCAACCATGGCTTCCCTCAAGCTTGACCAGCTTCCACCCTGACCAAGTCAGAAGTACTTTTTGTCCCCCTTTTCACTGCTGTTACCACAAAACCTGGCAAGAACAATCAGAGGAGGACAGGTTTATTTGGGGGCTCACTGTTCAGAGTCTCAGTCAATAGACAGCCGTCAACATTGCTCTGGGCCCCTGGTGAGACAGAACTTCCTGGTGGAAGGGTGAGGTGGAGGAGTATGGTTTTGGAAGTGGCACCAGGGACCGAGAGAAGGACACTACAGATGAGGGGCAAAATATAGCACTCAGAGCCATGCCCCCAAAGACAGCCTTCTCTGTCCACACCCTGCCTGCCTGGAGTAACCACCAAGCTAATCTCCATTGGGAGATTAACGTACTGAGTAGGAGATCAGGTGAAGACTCTCATAATCCAATTATTTACCTCTAGATAGCCTTGCATTGTCTCACATGAGTTTTGGGGAACCTCTGAATTTCACATCATAAAATTATGCTCCTGTACCCAAAAGATCATGTCCATCTGACAGTGTGAAACATACTTTGTCAATTTCCATGAGTCCCCCTAGTCTTAAGAGTTCCAGAATTGCATGAAGTCTAACTTCAAGGCAAACTCTCAGTGTAAGCCCCTGTAAAAATCAAAAGCATGTTACATATATGTACTATAGAAAGACACAGAATAAACATACCAATTTCAAAATAAAAATAGAGAGAAAAAGTAAGAAAAAATAAAGGCCTACAAAAAATGGATGGGACCAAGCAATCCAGTTGGGAAAACAAGCCCTGTGGCTCCTCATCCTGCCTCTGGGGTTATGGCATTGAAATGCTCCCTCCAAAGAGCTTAGGTAGCTCTCCACCTATGGCTTTGTGGGTGGCGACCCACAGGACTTGTCTCTTGGCTTGTTTCTGCTCTATCCCTGCAGCTCTCCTCAGCACAGGGTCTGTGCTTCTGGCTTTTCTCAGTGGTTGACACCAAGATGTGTCACCATCATGAACAGTAGCCCAGGGTCCAGGGACCATGACTGACTCAGCCTCTGAGTGTGTGGATAGGTGAGCATGGAGAAACTGCTTCCTTCACCCCCAGCCCCAGTCAAATTAATGTGACTTGTATATTCCAGCAAAAGGTTGTACAGAAATATGTTTGTTAGATTCTCATTAAAATCATGTTTATTCCATTATCCAACATGTCGTTTAGAAAAAAAGAAAAAAAAAAGGTTTCTATCCAGGACAACAATGCCTTATATATGGAAATAACCTATTTTACACTGTCAGCTTACTCCAAGTTGAAGATTTCAATTTTTAACCTAACTGTATTTCACAAAGAAAATACATTTCAAATGTGGCTACAGATCATCTTCAGATTGCACTTCTACACCTGTGCACAAGAGTGAACACACATACATCCAGGCTTGTATGTATGTCACCTGCACAGTCCCCTGAGTGTTTCCTGGAGCTGCCGCCCACTCTCCTGAGCAGGACACTCACCAGGCCCTGAGGTGCAGCAGCCCACAGCACCAGCCCCCAGGGAGGGCAGTCTCCAGGTGCAGCAGGAGCAGCTGCAGAGCCCAGGGGATGCTGGAACCAGGCTGGGCTCAGGGGGGACAGTGCAGAGCCTTGGAGGAGGCCAGGCAGGCCTGCTCCAAAGCATGGACACTTGTGTGCAAAGTCTGTCCAGGGCATGGCCACGATTCCCACAGAGACAATTTGTCACTCCTTGCTGAGGGCTCAGGCCCAAGAGGACTTCCAGGGAAGGGCCACCGTGTCCTCTGCAAAACAGACACTAAGGTACTGTGCTGCCCTCCTGATTGCCAGGATGGTAGTAAAATCCTTCCCAACCATCCTGCACCCTGACACCACCTACTGTCTCCTGATACCCCAGGGCAATTCCTCCTGCCTTTGTCCAGTGATGTCCCTCTCACTATCCATCAGAAATGTGGAGAGAGGACTCACTTCTGGTAAAGTGAGAACACACAGGGTCT
>NW_026005174.1:0-2029 GCF_001458135.2 Marmota marmota marmota | reverse complement strand
TTTAGTGTTAGGTTTATGGCTTGTTCTAGTGTAAGGGTTAGGTTTAGGGTAAGGGTCAGGTTTAGAGCTAGGATTATTATTAGGTTTAGGTTCAAGGTTAGGGTTTGTGTTATGTTAGGGTTTAGGTTTAGGACTCGAATTAGCATTATGTTTAGGGTTAAGGTAATGACAGGGTTAGTTTTAGGGTTTAGATGTGGTCTAGTGTAATGGATAAGGTTAGGTTTGGGAATAGGGTTAGCATAAGGTTTAGGGTTATCATTAGGGTAATTTACAGGGTTAGACCTAAGATTATGGCAAAGGTTATGTATAGGATTAGGGCTTTTGTTTGGGTTAGAGTTACATTTAAGTTTAGGGTTAAAGCTAGGTTTAGGACTTGGATTAAGGCTAGGTTTTGGTTTAGGGTAGGGCTGGGGTTAAGGCTATGGGTAATGTATGAAGTAGGGTTATGATTAGCGCTAGTTATAAGGTTAGGTAAGGGCTAGGTCTAATGTTAGGGTTAGGATTATGGTTACGATGATGTTTAGAGCTAGGGTTAGTGTTAGGGTCAGAGTCAGTGTCCGGATTAGTTTTCAGGTTAGGGTTAGGACTAGAATTAGAGATAGGATTAGGGCTAGGTGTAAGGTTAGGGTTGGTTTAAGTTAAGAATTAGGTTTAGGGCTATGACTCGGTTTTGTTTTAAGGCTAGGGTAGGGTTAGGGCTAGTTTTAGGATTAGTGTTAGGATTAGGTCTAATGTTAGTGTGAGGTTTAGGATTAGGTATAAGGTTAGATTTAGAGTTAGGTTTAGATGTAGGGTTTGAGCTAGGGCTAAGGATAGGGGTAGGGTTATGTCTAAGTTTAGGGTTAGATTTAGGGTGATGGTAAGGAATGGGGTTAGAACTTGGTATAGGGCTAGGGCGAGAGTTAGAGTTAGTCTTAGGGCAAGGATTAGGGTTAGTTTTAGGGATAGGGCTAAATTAGGCCTGGGATTAGGGCTAGGGTTAGTGTTAGGTTTAGGGTTACATTTAGGTTTAGGGTAAGGGATGGGATTATAGCTAGTTTTAGGTCTAAAGTGAGGGTAAGATTTAGGGTTAGGTTAGGGTTTGGTTTATGATTAAGGAGAGGCTTATGGCTAGGATATGGTCTAAGGTTTGTGTTAGTGTTAGGGCTAGGATTAGAGTTAGGGCTAATGTCAGGTCTAGGGTTATAGTTAGGAATAGTTTTAAGATTAGGTTTATAGCTAGGTCTCTTGTAAGGGTTAGGTTTATGGTTAGGGTCAGGTTGAAAGCTAGGGTTATTATTAGGTTTAGGGTCAAGTTTAGGGTTTTTGTTATTTTAAGGTTTAGGTTTAGGGCTCAAATTAGCATTATTTTTAAAGATAGGGTGATGATAGTTTTAGGTTTAGGGTTCAGGTTAAGTGTAGGGTAATGAGTAGGGTTACGGTTAGGGATAGGATTAGGGTTTGGCCTAAGGTTAGCATAAAGGTTAGTGTTATCATTAGGTTAATGGATAGGTTAGAGCTAGGGTTAGTACTAGGATTATGCTAAGGATTAGGTCTAGGATTAGCCTTAGAATTATAATTAAGAATATGGTTAGGGGTAGGCTTAGCTTTAGGGTTAAAGCTAGGGTAGGGCTTGGGTTAGGGCTAGGTTTTATGATAGGTTAGGGCTACAGCTAATGTAAGAACTTGTTATGACTCAGGCTAATTCTAGGGTTAATTTTATGGCTAGGTATAGTTCTAGGGCTGGTTTAGGGTTAGGGTGGTGTTTTTGCTAGGGTTAGTGTTAGTGTCAAGGTCAGTGTTCAGGTTAGCATTATGGTTAGGATTAAAGCCAGAATTAGGTCTAGCAGATGGGTTAGTGTTTGGCTTAGGCTAAGGGTATTGTTAGGGCTAGGTCTAGGTTTTTCTTTAGGACTAGAGTTCAAGTTATGGCTAGATTTAGGATTAGGTTTAGGTCTAGGGTTAGTGTTAGGGTTAGGTTTACGTATAAATTTACCAGTAGGGCTAGTGTTAGGGTTCAGTTTAGGGTTAGGTTCAGGTTTATACCTAT
>NW_026005173.1:0-2029 GCF_001458135.2 Marmota marmota marmota | reverse complement strand
AGTTGGTGAATTCTTGTAAGAATAATTGTTTATGCATACATATAAAAAGTTAATATCAAGTATAGTCATTGTAGCTTTATTATTAATGAGAAATTGAAAAAACTAAATATCAACCAGTATGGAAATAAATTGTAGATTTTCATATAGTGAAATAAATCTTGGAAACAATGTTAATTAATTTAAAACAAGTTTATAAAATGATACTCTATTGTTTACGTATATACCTGTATGTCTCAAACTGATATAAAAACAAAGACAGTAAGCATATACACAAACTTCATAATAGTTATTTCTGAGAAAATAGGGAGGGGATGGAATTGGAGAAGAGTGAAAAATGACTTCAATTACATTTTAATTTCTTGAAATGTATCTGAAGCAAATTTAGTAAAATATTAACATTTAAATATCCTGCTTTTTTTTTTTTTTTGGTTAGTTTTTGCACTGGGGATTGAACTCAGAGTCTTTCATATGAGTGCTCTACCACTTAACTACATCTCCAAACCTTTTTATTTTTTGACACAGGGTCTCACCCAGTTGGTGAGGCTAAGCCTCAAACTTTGGATCTTCTTGCCTCAGCCTTCCAAATGGCTGAGATTATAGGTATGTGCCACCATGCCCAGCTTGCATTGTTTTTTGTTTTGTTTTGTTTTGGTGCTGGGTATTTAACTTAGAGGCACCTTATCCCTGAGCCACATTTTTTTGTTTTGAGACAGGGTCTCACTAAGTTGAATAGGGCCTCGCTAAATTGCTGAGGCTGGCTTTGGCGGCCCGAGCTGCTGGGATTACAGGTGTACACTACCACACCCAGTTTATTCATTTCACTGGTGTTAGGATCTCATTATGAGATATATAACATTTGACTTAGCCATTACTCTACTGATGGGCATTTAGATTATTTCCAGGTTTTCTAGAAAGTAAACAGTGCTACTCTTTAGAGATTTTCTGTACAAGGGTTTGTCCCTACTGCAGTTATACTTAAACTGGGGTACATGTACCCCGTGGGGTATCCAGAAATGAGTCAAGAGGTGTATGACCTAAATGTTTCTTTTCTTGTGTGTGTGGTTTTTGTTTGGTTTTGTTTTTGAGGTATTGGAGATGGACACCTGGGGTGCTCTACCACTGAGCTACACCCCAGCCCCTCTTGGGTGGTTTAAGACTACATCCCCATTGCCAATGGTTTGTTTAGTTATGTATGTGACCCAATTCTGCATACATTTAGAAGTTCCCTTTCAGTTTTTGGGAAAGTTCTTCTCTGCTCTTAAGAGATAATGGAAAGTCATGTCTTTCTTCCCCTTTCCTCATGTGTTCTCCTTTTGCAATATATAAGTTCAACAGTTTGGTGGGTTCAAGTTTACCTATTTTCTTCATCAGTGGTAAATGTTCGGTGCAGTAAGAAATTTTTTCCTACTCTGATGTCAAAATAGTCTTCAATATAAGTCTTCTAACAGTTTTATAGTTCTGCTTTTCATTTTTGGATCTTTAATCCATCTGAGATTTATTTTGGCATATGGTATGAAATAAGGATTTCATTTGTGCATCCATATGGAGAGCCAGTTGTCCCATGTTCTTTAATATTTTTTTTCTTTCACCAATGATTTTGAAAGCCACTTTTCTAGTGGTAAAAAAAATAGTATTTATTTAGCACTTAGTATTTTCTAAGTGTATGATGTATTAATTCATTTAATAATTACCACAGTATCAACTCATCATTTCTTATTTACAATTCTGAGACTGAAAAAAATCTGAAAACTACATTAAAAATTTCATTTGGTGGCAAAACCTGACCTGAGCTGGCATAAAGCTATTTATATAGTTTTTTATGGTGTTGGTATGGTTATTACCAAATTTGCCACAGAACTATATCTCTATTTGATTATAGAGTGTTGCCCTAGAAGGTACTGGGGTGTGGCATCATCTGAAGTATATTCATTGCATTACTTTTCAAAATCAAAAGAATTTTTTTTTTTTCTAAGCAATCCTCTTTAGGCTCACACCCAGAAGTATTGCCTTTTTTTTTTTTAAGATAGAG
>NW_026005172.1:0-2029 GCF_001458135.2 Marmota marmota marmota | reverse complement strand
TTAGGGTTAAAGCTAGGGTTGAGGCTCAGATTAGCGCTAGGTTTAGTGTTAGGGTTAGGGCTATGGCTAATGTAAGAATTATCTTTATTGTTAGGGATAGTTTAAGGGATAGGATTAGGGCTAGGTCTAGTGTTTGGGTTAGGTTTATGGTTAGAGTGATGTTCAGAGTAGGATTAGTTTTAGGGTCAGAGTCAGGGTCAGTATTAGTTGTAGGGATAGCTTTAGGACTAGGTGTAACGTTAAGATTTGTTTTAGGTTAAGGGTTAGTATTAGGTCTATAGGTCAGTTTTGTTTGTGGTCTATGTCTAGGGTTAGGGCTAGTTTTCAAATTAGAATCATAGTTAGGGCTAGTGTTAGGGTGAGGTTTAGGTTTAGAATTAGGTTTAGATTTAGAGTTAGGGTTAGTTCTAGGTTTAGGACTATGGCTTGTGTTAGGACTAAGTTTAGGTCTAGTGTTAAGGTTAGGCAATAGATAAGTTTGGTACTAGAAATAGGTCTAGGGCTAGAGTTAGGTTTAGTCTTAGGGCTAGGGTTAGAGTTAAGGTTACAGTTAGCAATAAATTAGGGCTAGGATTTGAGATATGGTTAGTGTTAGGATTAGGCCTAGGGTTAGGGCTAGGGTTAGTGGTAGTGGTAGTGTTAGGGTTAGGGTTAGGGATAGGGGAAAGGATATGGTTATACCTAGGTTCACAACTAGGGTGAGGGTTGAAATTAGGGTTTGGGCTAGGGTTAGGGTTCGGGTTAGGATTAAGGCTAGGTTTACAATTAAAATGAGGGCTTGGGTTTGTGTTAGGTTTAAGGCAAGAATAAGGTAGAGTGCTAATGTCAGGTCTAGGGTTACAGTTAGGGATACTGATAGGGTTAGTTTTATGGCTAGGTCTAGTTGAAGGGTTATATCAGGATAAGGGTCAGTTTAGAGCTAGGTGTGTTATTAGAGTCAGAGTCTTGCTAAGAGTTTGGGTTAGCTTTTGGTTTATCTTTAGGGCTTGAATTAGCATTAGGGTTAGGTTTAGAGTTAGGGTTAGAGTAATTGATAGGGTTAGGTTTAGTGTTCATTTTAGGTTTAGGTAAGGATAAGGTTAATATTAGCAAAAGGTTTGGGGTTAGGCCTAAATGGATAGGGTTAGATTTAGGTTCAGGACTAGGGTTAGTGTTAGGTTTAGTGTAAATGTTAGGGTTTGTGCTAGGATTAGGACTATGGCAAATGTTAGGTTTATGGTTAGGTCTAGGCTTAGGTTTAAAGTTAGGGTTAGAGTAGGTTTAGGGTTAGGGCTAGTGTTATCATGATGTTTATAATCAGGGTTAGGGTAATGGGTGGCGTTAGAGCTATCTTTAGAGCTATGTTTGGTTTAGGCTTATGTTTAGGGTAATGGATAGGTTTAGGTATAGTTAGGTATAGTTTTATGGTTAGGATTAGGGCTAGGGTTCGTTTTAGGTCTAGAGTTAGTGTTAGGGTTAGGTTTAGGGTAAGTGTTAGGGTTTCAGCTATGGTTATGGCTAGGTTGATGGTTAGGGTTAGTGTCAGGTCTAGGTTTAGGATTAGGGTTAAGTTTAAGGCTAGGGTTATCATTAGGGTTAGGATTATGTTTAGAGTAATAGATAGGGTTAGAGGTAGAGTTAGGGCTAGGATTATGGTTAGGATTAAGTATAGGATTAGTTTTAGGGTTAGGGCCAGATTTAGTGCTAGGGTTAGGTTTAAGATAATGGTTAGGGCTAAGGTTAGGTTTAGGGTTAAAACGAGGTGTAGGGCTCAGTTTAGGGATAGATTTTGCATTAGGTTAAGGCTATGGCTAATGTAAGAACTAGAGTTATGATTAGGGCTACTTTTAGGGTTACTATTAGGGCTAGTTCTAGTTTTAGGTTTACGTATACTTTTAGGGCGATGTTAGAGCTAGGGTTAGTTTAAGGTCAGAGCCAGGCTCAAGGTTAGTTTTAGGGTTAGGTTAGGACTGGAATTAGGGCTAAGGTTAGGGCTAGGTGTAGGATTAGGTTTTGGTTTAGATTAAGTGTTAGGGTTAGGGCTATGGCT
>NW_026005171.1:0-2029 GCF_001458135.2 Marmota marmota marmota | reverse complement strand
TATATATATATCCAGAAACAATTGTATCAGGAGCCAATCTAACAAAAATCTAACAAAATAAATCTTTTAAGAGTTCATTGGGGTTCAAAATTGCTCTCACTTTCTCTCACCTCTCTTTTAAATCTTTCCTTCCTCCCCTCTCTCTCCTCTTCTTTCCTCTCCTCTCTTCTTTCTCTTTCCTATTTTTCTGGATAAAGGTCCCAAACAAATAATTGGGCCAAATACAGAACTTTTTTTTTCCAAATTATAGTGAAATATCTCATTTTTATAGAGACAAAACAGTGAAGTGTTTAACAGAACAGAATTTAATGTGGAGGGAAGGGAATGCCTCTCCCCTTTATGATAAGGAGTCCTATTTGTTCCTATTTACAGCATCAGGGAAGGGAAAGATGTACCTAATATGCAAATAAATTATCCAGGTGCAGAGTGTGCTTGCAAAAAGATAAGCTGGGTAGTTCCTGAGTAATTACAGTAATTCAGGACATGCAAATATATGCCATGGACCAATGAAACATAAATAGGTATAATAGAAATGGAACAATTAAGAAAATATGCCTTTAGGCTAAATAGCACTATACATTCCAAACACAGTAATATAATTCACAGGACAAAACCAAGTACAATGTGCTCATTGGATCAATGTTTTTTATCATATCTCAAAGTCAGTTATGTGCTCAAGTAAAGCTATTTCTGAGGTAGAAAAATTACAAACACTCCATTTAAGAATGTGCTTTTATTAATGTTATTAACTTAAGCAAATTATTGAATATTTGTTTTAATTTCCTTGGGAAATAGTGATAAACTACCAAAGAAGACTGGATCAATTTCATAAACAATGGAATAAAGTAGACTAGCATTTCATTTCATGAGCCTTACACTACACTAATGATTAGTAAGCTACTTTTGCAAAGCTAATATTTAAGGTGGCAGGGTAAACTGACAATTAAACCATGTATCTTTAGTTTTGTCTTCTGTTCTGAAGGTTATCAGGTGGTATCCATATACATTTTACTTAAAAAATAAAACATGTAACTTAGATCAAACATATTTTATACTATGCATCTTCTAAAACTCTTCTACTTACTACTCTCATGTAAATTGTTTTAATGTAATTTAAAGTGTTTATTTTTTCTATCAAATAAAAGCATAATAGTGGCCCCTTGCTAACATACATTCAGGTTTCTTCTACCTACAAAGAAATAAGTAATTGTTCTCACAGCAATACAGAAATAATTATTGCCAAACATTTAGGATCCTGTCTGCTCCATCACACGGGGGAGCAGAATAGAAAGAGTGACATAGTAAGGCAGGTCCTGTGAATCAGGGAGAAAGGTCACAACCATAAGGATGTGGGGCTTTCAAGCTGAATAATTAATAAAAAGTTTTACTCTCTCCTGGTGGGATGACTGTCTAAAATATATCCACATTATGATATGATAGAAGCTATACACGAGCATTCTTTTTATCAGTTGATTATCTTTCATTCAGGAAGAATCTGTTCCTCTCCTAGAATAACCCATGTATTGATGTCCAGTCCTAATCCTAGGGTTGGATGAAATTGATTATGATAAGTAGTCAGGTTTTGGCCAATTTCCATGGATCCTGACACTTTGTAGTTCAGTCTTTTGATATTTAGCCTAAAATAAATAGACCTTAACTTGTGTTTGGTCATTATCACCATCAGCATTTGCGATGTTTTAACTCTCACCGTGTGCATACTAAAAGATGTTAACAAGATGCAAAAAAAGTCAAGCATTTGGTCATTTCCTTCCAGGATCACCCGATATTATATAGAAATAAAATACACAAGAAACAAGTTAGCATAATATTTAGAACTTGGAAAAATGACCAATAGAAAGAGGAAAAATGAACATCTCTTAGGTAATCTATAGAGACTAAAGAAATGTACAAATTAATAAACTATCAATTAATGTCATCTCTTTTCTCCATAGAAAGCTATAAGCAATAATGTACTCAGACAGATCATGCTTACTCTTGGAAGCTTATTATTAAATTTTCAGGTAGTTTA
>NW_026005170.1:0-2029 GCF_001458135.2 Marmota marmota marmota | reverse complement strand
CATCCCTGTCTTGTTCCAGTTTTTAGAGGGAATGCCTTCAGTTTTTCTCCATTCAGGATGATGCTAGCCTGAGGCTTAGCATATATAGCTTTTACAATGTTGAGGTAAGTTCCTGTTATCCCTAGTTTTTCTAGTGTTTTGAACATAAAGGGATGCTGTACTTTGTCGAATGCTTTTTTTTGCATCTATTGAGATGATCATGTGGTTCTTATCTTTAAGTCTATTGATGTGGTGAATAACATTTATTGATTTCCGTATATTGAACCAGCCTTGCATCCCAGGGATGAATCCTACTTGATCATGGTGCACATTTTTTTTGATATGCTTTTGTATTCGATTTGCCAGGATTTTATTGAGGATTTTTGCATCTAAGTTCATTAGGGATATTGGTCTGTAGTTTTCTTTCTTTGAAGTGTCTTTGTCTGGTTTCCGGATCAGGGTGATGTTGGCCTCATAGAATGAATTTGGAAGAGCTCCTTCTTTTTCTATTTCTTGAAATAACTTGAAAAGTATTCATATTAATTCTTCTTTGAAGGTTTTGTAAAACTCTGCTGTATATCCATCCGTTCCAGGGCTTTTCTTGGTTGGTTGTCTTTTGATGGCTTCTTCTATTTCCTCCTTTGTTATTGGTGTGTTTAAATTGTGTGTGTCTTCCTGACTCAATCTGGGCAAATCATATGACTTAAGAAATTTATCGATATCTTCACTATCTTCTATTTTATTGGAATATAGTGTTTCAAAATAATTCCTAATTATCTTCTGTATTTCTGTAGTGTCCGTTGTGATATTGCCTTTTTCATCCCGTATGTTAGTAATTTGAGTTCTTTCTATTCTTCTCTTTGTTAGCATGGCTAACGGTCTGTCAATCTTATTTATTTTTTCAAAGAACCAACTTTTAGTTTTATCAATTTTTTTCAATGTTTTTTTTGTTTCAATTTCATTGATTTCCACTCTGATTTTAATTATTTCTTGCCTTCTACTACCTTTGCTGTTGTTTTGCTCTTCCTCTTCTAGGGTTTTGAGATGAAGTGTGAGTTCATTTATTTCTTGGTTTTTTCTTTTTTTGAGGAATGAACTCCAGGCAATGAATTTCCTTCTTAAAACTGCTTTCATTGTGTCCCATAGATTCCGATATGTTGTGTCTGTATTTTCATTTATCTCTAAGAATTTTTTGATTTCCTCCTTTATGTCTTCTGTAACCCATTGATCATTTAGTAACATATTGTTCATTTTCCAGGTGATGCAGGATTTTTCCTTCCTTCTTTTATCATTGATTTCCAGTTTCATTCCGTTATGATCAGATAAGATGCATGGTATTATATCCACACCTTTATATTTACTAAGAGTTGCCCTATGGCATAATATATGGTCTATCTTTGAGAAGGATCCATGTGCTGCTGAGAAGAACGTGTATCCACTTGATGATGGTTGATATATTCTATATATGTCGGTTTAGTCTAGGTTATTGAGTTCTATAGTTTCTTTATTCAGCTTTTGTCTGGAGGATCAGTCCAATGGAGAGAGCGGTGTGTTGAAGTCACCCATAATTATTGTGTTGTGGTCTATTTGACTCTTGAACTTGAGGAGAGTTTGTTTTATGAATGTTGGAGCACCATTCTTTGGTGCATACATATTGATAATTGTTATGTCTTGTTGGTGGATGGTTCCTTTTAACAGTATATAGTGTCCTTCTTTATCCCTTTTGATTAACTTAGGTTTGAAGTTGATTTTATTCGATATGAGTATGGCCACTCCTGCTTCCTTCCAAGGTCCATGTGAGTGGTATGATTTTTCCCAACCTTTGACCTTCAGCCTGTGTATGTCTTTTCCTATCATATGAGTCTCCTGAAGGCAGCATATTGTTGGATTTGATTTTTAATCCAGGTTACTAGCCTATGTCTCTTGATTGGTGAATTTAAGCCATTAACGTTTAAGGTTACTATTGAAATATGGTTTGTACTTCCAGTGATGCTTATTTATTTATTTATTTTAATTTGGCTACTTTTTCCTTTTTTGGTTATTTTTTTTC
>NW_026005169.1:0-2030 GCF_001458135.2 Marmota marmota marmota | reverse complement strand
TTTGTGTGTGGTGGTACTGGAGATTGAACTCAAGGGCACTACTCTACCACTGAGCTACATTCTCAGCTCTTTATTATTTTGAAACAATCTCTCACTAAGTTGCCCAGGTTGGCTTTGAACTTGCAATCCACCTGTCTCAGGTCCTGAGTAGCTGGGATCACAGGCATGTGCCACCATGCAGGGCATTATGGAGTATTTTAAGGTTATTTGCTCTTGTCATCATGTCCTTGGCCTACAAGGAGAGACAGCATGAGAAATAGCTCTGTCAAAATCACTTAGAGGGGTGTCACTGGAGATGAAATCCACTCTGTCAACCTGATTTGTCTTCATGAAAATCCAAGGGAGAAATTATGCTCAAGTCACAGTATCGAACAAAAACAAAACTACCCCTGAAAATAATGTTATTTTAGCCTTATGAATTGGGACTTGCAGGTAGTGTTTCCTCCTCTCCTTTTACTGTTCAGAAACTTCAACAGTGGAAGCTACTTCACCGGGTGGGTGAGCATGTTGTGCATTTCAGCCATTTATTTCTCTGACTCCATATTCACTCCCAATTCTCACTTGCCTAATTTGAATTTATTTATTTATTTCTTAATTTAAAGTCGCTAATACACATAACAATATTTGGAGATAGCCTAGTGAATAAATCAAATACTTAACCATTCATCTCATAAGTTATGTAATATAATGGTGATAATCCATATTTAAAGTTTTATTAACTTCTATTCTTGAATGATTAGACTTATAACATCACTTTGCTCAAAGTAAAACTCAAATAAGCTTTAGGATCATTTATAATATCAAAACAAAAATTGTAATCTATAACAATAAATTAATTATTAGATATATTTTGTTTATGTACTTTTCCAAGTAATCTTAATAGGTGATTAATTAAGGGGAACATTTTTATGATAGGCCTAATCCAGTGGGATGCAAGTTCTATTATAATTTTAGTTTAGTTGGTATAAAATAAACATAAAATGTCTTCAAGTAAATGCATCAAACATTAGATGTTAAATGTCTCTTTTAGTTTTGTGGCTGTAAGTGATTTTTAGCTCATCACATGTCTATAATTCTCATATATTCTGCTATGCATATCATCTTTATTGACAAAAACATATGTTATTTTAATTTTCAATTTACTGCCATACTCTAAAATAAATTTTATGGAGATAGATAAAAGCTATTATTAATTACCCTAAGATGATTAAAATCCTATCTCTCCACCACCCACAAACAAAAGCCCAAAGCACCAGTAAAAAAGAAACCACCTTGTTAAGTTTAATAAAGATAGGGTAAGACCTTGACTTCTGTGTTTTCCTCTAAAATTATCCAAAAATTCTTTTCTTTTGTCATAATAATCAAGGTGATGTTTTTTTAATCATAAAGAGGAAATCTAAAGTGCCAAAGTCCTATGTGTAGGGACCCAGAATGGCCCCTCATGGCCCCAGGAATTGCATGTAATTTACAGAATAAGGAAAATTGACACAAATTTCAAAGATAACAACTCTCATTCACAAACCTGACTTATTTCACAGTACATCAAAAAAAATTGAACATTTCCATGCTCTTCAATTTTACATTTTTACTTTGGTGGCTTTTATATTCTAAAAAAAAGTGTGGAAATCTGATAGTGCAAAATATATCATTGTTACAATGCTGCCATTTCCCCCATGCATAATTATGCTGATCCCATTTTTATATTATTCTCTGCTATCAGCATTAGCGTCATTCACCACATGTGGAAAACATATAGTGTGTTTTATTTCGAAGGAGATAAAATCAAGCAATGGATTGCAATTGCTCATGTGGAGTTGTGAGTGACTTTTCTTCTACCCAGCAAAAATGAGTGCTCTTTTAGTACAGCTTCCAGTACATTGAACAGTTGGTAATTTCTTTTTCTTGCTTTGGTCTTTTCTTCATGATAAGAAAATACTCTCTTCAATGTGGGATAAATGTGCTTTCTTTCCTTTCTTATGTGTATACATTCATAGCTAAATTATTGATTTTTAGAAATTTTGGTGTGTGTG
>NW_026005168.1:0-2030 GCF_001458135.2 Marmota marmota marmota | reverse complement strand
AAAAAAAAAAAAAAAAAAAAAAACTGTTAAAACTAATAAATTGATTTAGGAAACTTTCAGTAAGAAAAGTTAACATATAAATTTAGTAAAATTTGTATGCATTACAGCAAACTATCTGAAAAAGAAAGAAAAAATGCCATTCATAACGCTTACAGAAAAAAAAAATTAGGAATAAACTTAAGGAAGTGAAAGATTTGTACACTGACATTACTATTAAAGAAACCAAAGAAGACAAATAAATAAACACACTTTGTGTACAAATAGGAAAAAATGATATTGTTAACATGTTCATATTACCAAAAATGATTTGCAGATTTAATGTAGTACTCATCAAAATTGAAATGAAAATAGGAAAAAAAAAGTAATATTTGTTTGGAACTAAAAAGATGCAAAACTTGCAAGCAATCGTAAGGAAAAAGCTGAACTATAGGCATTACACTAGATGACTTCCAAATATACTGCATACTATAATAATCAAAACAATCTGATATGGCAAAAACAAATTCACAGGGTCTGGGGTTGAGGCTCAGTGGCAGAGAGCTTGCCTAGCATAAATGAGGCACCGGATTCAATTCTCAGCCCCCTATATAAATAAATAAAATAAAGGTCCAATAGCAACTAAAAAGATATTTTTAAAATACGATTTAAAAAAAAACATGGTGCTGGTGGTGTGGCTCAGTGGTAGAGTGTTTGCCTAGCATGTGTGAGGCACTGGGTTTGCTTCTCAGCACCACATATAAATAAATGAATAAAATAAAGGTCCACCGATGTCTTTAAAAAAAGAGTGACTTTAAAAAGAATGTTCTAAAAAAAATAACAGAACCCCCATAATTCACAGAGTAATAAAACAGAAGAGATATTATAGAAATAAATACATGTATTCACAGTCAACTGATTTTCATTCCTCCTCCTCCTCCTCCTCCTCCTCCTCCTCCTTCTTCTTCTTCTTCTTCTTCTCTCTCTCTTTTATTTTAATTTACTTTTTATTTATTTATTTATTTATTCATTTGATTCTGGGTGGAACCCAGGGGTACTTTATAGCTGAGCTACATCTCCAGTCCTTTTTATGTTTAAAGACAGGGTCTTGGTAAGAGCCACCATGTCCAGCTGTTATAGCCAATTTATTTTTAACAAAGGTGCCAAGAACACACAATGAGGAAAAAACTGTCTCTTGTGTTGAGGAAATTGGATATCCACATGCAGAAGAATGAAATTAGACCAAATCCTCTCAACATATAAAAAGAATTGAACCAAAATGGATTAAAGACTTAAACATAAGACCTGAAATTGTAAACTAAAAACAAAGGAGAAAAGTTTATGACATGGATCTGGGCAATGATTTTTTTTAGATGTCCAGATAAGCACAGGCAATAAAGGTAAAAATAGACAATTGTGATTTATATCAAATTAAATGCCTCTGAACGGCTAAGGAAAAATTAACAGAGTGAAGACACAACTTGTGGAAAAAGAGAAAATATTTTCAAATCATATATCTTATAAGGATTAATATGAAAGTTACTTAAGAAATAGAAATAATTTAATAAAGGAAAAAACCTACTAAATAAATTGAAAAGGAACCTGACCTGAACAGACATTTCTCAAAATAAGAAATATTAATGGCTTACAGGTATATTTAAAAAATGTTCAGCATCACTAATCATCTGAAAAATGCAAATTAAAAATGACATTGAGATATAATCTCACACCTGTTCAAATGACTATAGACAAAAGGTAAAAGGAGAACAGAGTTGATGATCATGTGGAGAAAAAAGAACTTTTGCACACTAGTGGTAAGTATAAATTAGAACAACCATTATGCAAAACAGCATGGTGTTTCTCAGGAAATTTTAAAAAAAGAGAGAGAAAGAGGAGTACCACAATATCCAGAAATTCATTACCTAGTAAAGACCTAAACCAAGTGAAATTATTATGTCAAAGACATTTTCCACATTACCCAAGATAATCAATCTATGTGTCCATCAAAGAATGGATGGATTTAAATACACATTGGAAAAAAAAAAAATATATAT
>NW_026005167.1:0-2030 GCF_001458135.2 Marmota marmota marmota | reverse complement strand
TCTCTCTCTACCCCCTCTACAGTAATTCATTTCTCCCCCTTGTTTTTTTTTTTTCCCTTTCCCCTCACTTCCTCTTATATGTAATTTTGTATCACAGTGAGGGTATCCTTCCATTTCCATGCAATTTCCCTTCTCTCTCCCTTTCCTTCCCACCTCTCATCCCTGTTTAATGTTAATCTTCTTCTCTTGCTCTTCCTCCCTGCTCTGTTCTTAGTTGTTCTCCTTATATCAAAGAAGACATTTGGCATTTGTTTTTTAGGGATTGGCTAGCTTCACTTAGCATAATCTGCTCTAATGCCATCCATTTCCCTGCAAATTCCATAATTTTGTCATTTTTTAGTGCAGAGTAATACTCCATTGTGTATAAATGCCACATTTTTTTACATTAAAATAATTTTTAATTTTCTAATGATAAACTGCCTTTATACTCCTGAAATAAATCTTTTATGGTCACAATGTGGTGTCTTTTTATAAACATTGATATACCTATTTTTCTAGTTTTGTTTGTTTTAATAATTGAGAAAGAACTGTACTTTGCCTCATTGTTGTGGAGTTTTTCCCCTTTTTTAACTCTCTTTTTGAGAATTTTTATTAGATTAAAACAATCTGTTTCTTGAAGATTTAATACATTTCCTCTGTGAAACTATCCATACTTGGTACAGTATAATTTTCTGTGGGTAGCTTTTGTGTATTAAAGAGTGAGAGGTAAGGAAGGTAGATTTAAACTAATGTAGTTTCCATAATTGTTATAGGTCTACTCAAGCTTTATATTTCTGCTCAAATCAGTTTTATGTCATATTTTTTCTAAGAATTTATCCATTTTTTCTGCTTTTTAAAATGTTTTTGTTATAAACTTGTTTGTGATGTTAACATTTCATTTAGCTCTCTTTTATTTTTATTTTTAGTTGCACATGACAATAGAATAATTTTTTGACATGTTGTACATACATGGAGTATAACTTCCCATACTTGTGCTTGTACATGATGTGGAATCACGCTGGTCAACACTCTCCCTTTTTATTCCTAATGTAATTTTCATTGCCTTCTATAACTTTGATCATTATTTCTCATCTGTCTATATTATTATTAATTAAAAAGAAACAGGTTTTGTTGTTGCTTTTGGATTTGGGGTTTTGGGGGGAAGGGAGGGCACTGGGGATTGAATCTAGTGGCACTTTATCACTGAGCTACATCCCCTGTCGCTTTTTATTTTTATTTTGAGACAGGATCTTGCTAAGTTGCTGAGGTATTGGCCTTGAACTTGTAATCCTCCTCCCTCAGCCTCCCAAGTCCTCCCCAGGGGTCACAGGCATGTGCCAACTTGCCAGACCATCTTTTATTTTTATTGGTCTTCTCAAGTTTTGTGTTTTTTTTTAAATGAGTTTTTTATTTTTCTATTTATTTATTTTTATTAAGCATTCATTATTATCCCACCTATGTCCTAAGACTAAATATTAACCCCCAAAATATTTCTTTCTAAAGATTTTAAACTGAATGCTTTTGAAATCTCAAAAGCACTTAGTTTTAAGTCTGATTATACCTAAAGCAGGGATCAAAACTGTTTTTTAGTTAGCTGACATACAACTGGATGCTTTTTTTTTTTTTTTAATTCTTTTTTCTTTTTTTTTTATTGGTTGTTCAAAATATTACAAAGCTCTTGACATATCATATTTCATACATTAGATTCAAGTGGGTTGTGAACTCCCATTTTTACCCCAAATACATATTGCAGAATCACATCGGTTACACATCCACATTTTTACATAATGCCATACTAGTAACTGTTGTATTCTGCTACCTTTCCTATCCTCTACTATCCCTCCTCCCCTCCCCTCCCATCTTCTCTCTCTACCCCATCTACTGTAATTCATTTCTCTCCTTGTTTATTTTCCCATTCCCCTCACAACCTCTTATATGTAATTTTGTATAATAATGAGGGTCTCCTTCCATTTCCATGCAATTTCCCTTTTCTCTCCCTTTCCCTCCCACCTCATGTCTCTGATTAATGATAATCTTTTCCTTCTGCTCTT
>NW_026005166.1:0-6985 GCF_001458135.2 Marmota marmota marmota | reverse complement strand
GAGCGTCCATGCGGCTGAGACTGCTATCTGTGCCCAGAGAAACTGCACAGTTGAGCCTTCCATCGGAGCTGAGAGGACCCATGCGGCCCTAGTTTTCTTAAAATTTCTATGATGCTGGGCACGATTCACCTTTTACTTAGCCTTACTATGCTCCACAGGTTTGGGCCTTCTCAGTTCAATGGTTCACTGTCAGGAACAGTTTGTATTTTAAGGTTTCCCTTCATTATGGCTTATTGATGTGAATGAGAATTGAGCTGGAAATCCAACAGAGTTGGCAGGAGGTGCTTGAAACTTCACACAATCAGTTCTCAGTGGGCACTCTCAGTTTCTTTCTTTTGAAGGTAGGCCAAAAATGAAGCATGCAAAAGAAACTGTATCTGAGAGCACTTAAGGAGAAAACAGAGAAATATGGATGTACTGAAATAAGTCTCCCAACAATTTGATCAGATATCTTTGATACTACACAGTATTCTTCTTTTAGCTTGCTGCACTAGGCTCCCGAAGGTTGGCAATTCTAGGATCAATGGTTCTCTAAACAGGTAATGGTTAGTGTTACAGTTAGAGTTAGGGCTAGCTTTAGACTTAGTGTTAGGGTTAGAGTTTGTTTTGTTCAAATGTCTTTGATACTGGGAAGATTTATCTTTCCCTATCCTTACTATGTGCCCCAGTTTGGGGTCTTCTTGGTTTAATGGTTCACTGTTTGGAATAGTTTGTTTTTAATGTCTCACTTCATTTTGACCTAAATGGGTAAATGCAAATGAAGCTGGAAATCAGAGGGTTGGTGCTAGCTGGTTGAAACTTCACATTCTCAATCAGTTGTCTGTGGGCACTCTCTGGTTTCTTTCTCTGTAAAAGTAGCCATAAGCTGAAGCATGCAAAGCAACTTTATCTAAGAGTACTTTAGGAGAAAACAGGACAATATGCATGTACTGAAACACCTCCCCCAAATATTTGGTGAGATTTCTTTGATACTGTGCAGGATTCATCTGTAAGCTTCCCCACTAGTCTCCCCAAGTTTAAAAATTTTTGATTAAAAATTCTCTTAACTGGTTAGGCTTAGGGTTATGGTTAGAGTTAGGACAAGTGTTAGAACTAGTTTTAGGGTTAGAGTGAGTTTTGTTTCAATTTATTTGATGCTCGGCAGCATTTACCTTTTTTCTATTCTTAGTATGCTCCCCATGTTTTGGCCTCCTAGGTAAAAGGGTTTGCTCTCAGAAGCAGTTTTCATTTTCATGTTTTACTTCATTTTGCCCTATAGTGGTGAATGGAAATGGAGCTGGACTCAAACAGGGTTTGTGCTAGGTGCTTGAAACTTCACACACTCAATCAGTTCTCAGTGCACATTCTCTCATTTGTTTCTTGTGGTAGTAGCCCAAAGCTGAATTAGAAAGAAACAGCTTTATCTGTGAGCACTTTAGGAGCAAGCTTCAATTTTTTGCATGGATTACTTTGATATTGTACAGGATTCATCCTTTTCCTAGTCTTAGCAGGATCCCCATGTTTGGGTTTTCAAGGTTTGCTAGTTCAATGTCAGGAAGAGTGTAAATTTTTAGGTTTCACTTTATTGTGGCCTATAGATGTGAATGAAAATGGAGCTGGAAACCAAACAGAGTTAGTACTAGCTGCTTGAAACTTCACACACTCAATCAGTTCTTTGTGGGCACTCTCTGGTTGTTTCTTGTGAAAGTAACTTAAACTGAAGCATGAAAATATAATTTATCCAAGAGCACATTAGGGGAAAAAGGGAAATGTGTACTTAATGATATACCTGCCACAATTATTTGGTCAGATTTCTTGGATACTGCACAGGATTCATCTGTTGGCTTGCCCCACTGGGATCCTTTATTTGGGGACTACTCTGATCAATGGATTTCTAAACAGGTTAGGTTATATTTTGTATTAGATTAGGGCTAGGGTTATAGCTAGTGTTTTTTAGATTTAGTTTTGTTCAAATTTCTTTGATACTGGGCAGGATTCAGCTGTTACCTAGGATTACTATATTCTCTAGGTTCGGGCCTCTTGGGTCAAGGGTTTTCTCTCCTGAACAGTTTGTATTTTAAGTTTTCATTTCATTTTGACCTATGCATGTAAATGGAAATGGAGCTGGAAATCCAACAGAGTTGGCGATAGCTACTTCAAACCTCACACACTCAGTCAGTTTTCTATGGGCATTCTCTGGTTTATTTCTTGTAAAAGTAGCCCTAAGCTGAAGCATGCAAAGCAACTTTATGTGAGAGCACTTTAGGATAATACAGGAAAATATGCATGTACTGAACTACCTCCCCAATTATTTGGTCAGATTTCTTTGATAGTGTGAAAAATTCATCTGTTAGCCTACCCCACTTGGTTCCACAAGTGTGGGACTACTAGGATCAAAGGGACTCTAAACAGGATATTTTTAACGTTAATCCTACACCTGATATTAGCCCTAGACTTGGTTCTAGCCTTAACCCTAAAAGAAACCCTAGCCCTTAATCTAGCCATAATTTAGCCTTAACTCTAACCCTAATCCTAAGACTACAACTATACCTAACTCTAATTCTTGCCCTAGCCGTATCCCTAGTTCTAACTATATTCATTACCATACCCCTATCTCTCACCCTAACCCAAACCCTAGCCCTAGCCCTAGATCTATCCCTAACCCTAGATCTAACCCTAACTCAAAATCGAACACTAATGCTAAGCCTAAAACTTAACCTAACACTAGCCTTAACCCTGATGCTAATCCATCATCTAGCCATAAGTAGCCATAGCCCTAAAATAAAACCAACTTATATACCAAACCCTAACCGTACAACTAGTACTAACTTTAGCCCTAATTCGAGTTCTACCACTAACCCTAAAACTAACCTTGACTCTGACACTAACCATAACATAACCCTTGCTCTAAATATCACCCTAACCCTAAACCTAATGGTAACACTAGACCTAGCCCTAACCCTAACCCCAAATCTAGCACTCATTGCAACACTAGTTCATGCATTACCATAGCCCTAATCCTAACCCTAACCAAAACCAAAACCAAGCCCTAATTCAAGCCTTAACCCTAGTTTTAAACTTAACCCTAAACCTAAACCTAAATCAGAACATAGCCCTAAACATTACCCTCACCCTAGCCAGAATTCTAAATGTAATCCTAGCCCTGTCACTAGCTCTAACCCTATCCATTACCCTAACCATAACCATAACTCTAATGCTAACCCTAGGCCTAACCCTAAACTTATCCCTAACCCTAACCTATTTCATTAACCTAAACCTAACCTGAACCCTAAACCTAACCCTATGATTACCCTAACTCTAACCCTAATGCTAATTCAAGCCCTAACCCTAAACCTTAACCCAACCCAAATTCTGACTCTGACCCTTCCCATTATAATATACCTAGCTCTAATTCTGACCTTCCACTAAACCTAACCCTTATACTAGACCTCGCCATAAACCTTACCCTAACATTATCCCTAGCCATAATCCTAGACCTGATATTTGACCTAGCCGTAATTCTAGCCCTAATCTTAACACAAAACAAACCCATAACCCTAATCCTAAACCTTGCCATAATCCTATCCATAACCCTAGACCTAAATTTAGCAATAACCCTATCAATTACCCTAAACATAACCCTATTTATAATGCTAACTCTAGGCCTAAATCTAACCCTATACCTAAGTGTAACCCTATCCATTATGCTAAATCTAACATGAACCCTAAACCAAACCCTATCATTACCCTAACCCAAAGTCTAATCCTAATTCGAGCCCTAACCCTAAACCCTAACCTAAACAAATCCCTAAACATGACTCTGACTCTAATAATACCCCTAGATCTAAATTTGACACCTACCCAAAACCTAACACTTACACTAAACATAGCCATAAACCTAACACTCAAACTATCTTTAACCATAACCCTAGACCTGACATTCACCCTAACACTAATCCTAGCCCTAACCCTAACACAAAACCTAGCCCTCATCCTAGCCCTACACCTAGCCTTAACCTTAACTCTAATGAACCCTTAGCTCTAACACTAATTTTAACCTTCACCCTAGCCCTATCCCTAGCTCTAAACCCATTGTTTACATGAAACCTAACCCTAAGCCTAAAACTAACCTTAGGCCTAAACATAACCATAAACCTAGCCCTATTACTAGCCCTAATTAAGCCCTATACCTAACCAAACACTAAGCTTAGCCATAAGAATAACTCTCACTCTCACCCTAGCCCTATTCCTAGTTCTAACCTATCCCTTACCATAACCCTAATCCTAGCCATAAACCAAGACCTAACAGTAGCCATATACTTAGCCCTAGACCTAACCCTAGATTTAATCTGAAATCAAAATCTAACTTTAACCCTAAGCCTAAACCTAAGCCTAACACTAGCCCTAAACCTAATGCTAAGCCTAAAACTAGCCCTAACCATAGCCCTAGCCATAAAACAAAACCAAAACCAGGCCATAGCCCTAACTTTAAAATTTAACCTAAGTCGAAACCTAACCCTACTCGTAGCCCTAAACTTAGCCCTAATTTGAGTCCAAACCCTAACGCTAAAACTACTCTGGCCTTGCATTTAACCCTAAAACTAACCCTGGATCTAAATGTTATACCTAACAGTACCACTAGACCTACTCCTAATCCTGATCCTATAAATAGCCAAAATCATAACCCTAGCCCATACATTGGCCATAACTTTAAAACTAGCCCTAACTCTAACCAAAACCTAGCCTTAATGCAAGACCTAACCCTAGCTTTAACCCTAAACCTAAACTGAACTCTAGCCCTAACGCTAACCCTAACAATAGCCCTAATCCTAGCTTTAATCCTATCCCTTACCCTAAGCTAACCCTAACCCTAATGCTAACCCTAGGCCTAACTCTAATCCTTAGCCTAAACCAAACACTCACCCTATCACTAATCCTAACCCTAGTCTTCATTGTAGCTCTAACCATAACCCAAACCCTAAACCTAACCCTGACATTTATTCTAACCCTAAAGGTAACCATATGTCTAAAACTGACCCTAACCATAAACCAAACCCTAACACTAGCACTAGCAATAAACCTACACTTAAACCTAACCCTAACACTAGCCCTAGACCTAAACGTAATCCTAAATCTACTCATATCTCTAGCCCAAGACCTAAAAAAAAAAAAAAAAAAAACTAGCCCTAGCCCTAATAATAAACCTTAACCTAAACCAAACCCTAACCCTACACCTAGCCCTATCCCTACACCTAATTTGAGTCCTAACTCTAACCCTAGAACTAATACTAACCCTGATGCTGACCTTAACACTAAACCTAGCTCTACACATCACCCTATTTCTAACATAGTACTAACCCTAATTCTATGCATACCCCAAAACCTAACTCTATTATTAGTCCTAAACCTAGCCCTCAATCCAGCTCTAAACTTAACCCAAACCCTAAAACTAATGCTGACACTTATTCTGACCCTAACACTTAACCTAGGTTTAAACCTGACCCTAACACTTTTCCAAAACCTGAACACTAGCCCTACCAATAACCCTAACACTAAACCTAACACTAACACTAGCCTTAGACCTAAACCTAATTCTAAATATAGCCATAACCCTAGCCTTAGTCCAAACAATAATTATTAACCTAAACCAAACACTAACTCTACCCCTAGACCAACTCTAGTCCTCATTCTGGACCTAAACCTAAACCTAATCCTAACCTGAACACTGACACTTACCCTTACAAAATACTAACTCCAAACATTATCCTAAGCAAAAACTAACCCTAACAGTAGACAAACTCTAAGCATAAACCTAACCCTAAACCTACCCCTAACCATAACCCTAACCCTCATTCTAGCCCTAAACCTAGCTGAAACCCTAAACCTTACTCTGAACATAACCCTAGCCCAAAACCTAAACCTCACCCTAACTCTAACCCTAACCCTAACTCTAACCATACCCCAAACCCTAGCTCTAACTCTATCCAATACACTAACCATAACCCTAAAACTAATGATAACCCTAGACCTAAACGTAATCCTAACCCTACCCTATCCAAGACTGTAACCCTAACCCTAACCCTAGCCCTAAATCTAGCTGAATCCCTAATCCTTACACTTAAGCTAACCCTAAACTTAACCCTAACCACAGCCCTAATCCTATCCTTCACATAAGTCCTAATCTTAGTTTGAACCATACCCAATACTGTAATCCCAAACTTAACCCTAATGATAACACTAGACCTAAAGCTAAACCTACCCTAACTCTAAACATAAACCTAACCCTAGAACTAACAGTAAAACTAACCCTAACACTAAATCTAAGCAAGCTCAAACCCTAACCCTAATCCTAAACCTAAACCTAGAACTAACCTCAACCTAACCCTATATTTAACCTGACATCTAAACCTAATACCCTAACCCTAATAATAATCATAGCACTGACCATTACACTAACCATGACCATAAACCTAGATCAAACCCTAAATTAACCTTAGCCATAGCAAAAATCCTAGCTCAAACCCTAAACCATCCCTTAAACCTAATCCTAAGTGTAACCCTCACCCTATCCCTGTCCATAACCCTAACTCTAGCCATAATCCTAACCATTATCCTAGCCCTAACACTGGGTCTAATTCTATAAATTACCCTAAAAATATCAATAACCCTAAAGCTAACCCTTGGCTTAACCCTAAACCTATCACAAATCCTAACCTTTTCCATTACCTTAAACCTAACCTGAACCCTAAACTTAACACAATCCATTACCCTAACCGTAATTCTAACTTAATGCTAATTTGAGCCTTAACCCTAAACCTTAACCTAACCCAAACCTGAAGCCTGACACTGACCCTAATAATACCCCAGCTCTTAATCTGACCCTTTCCCTAAACGGAACACTTTAAATTGACCTGGCCATAAACTTAACCCTAAAAATATCACTAACTATAAATCTAGTCCTGACATTAGTCCTAGCTCTAATTCTTGCCCTAAACCTAACACAAAA
>NW_026005165.1:0-2030 GCF_001458135.2 Marmota marmota marmota | reverse complement strand
GAGGGGTCTCCCATCTGAAGGGGAAAGTACCCTCTACTATGGCTGCTGTGGTATAAGAGCTCCCACTTATACCCAGGTGAGAAGGGTCTCCTGCCTGGAGGGGCGAGTACCCAATACCCTAGCTGCAGGAGTATAGGAGCTACACCCTCCACACCCAGGTAAGAAGGGTCTTCCCTCTGGAGGGGCGAGTCAGCTTTATCCTAACTGCAGAAATACAGGAGCTGCCCCCAAACACACCGAGGTGGGAGATTCTCCTGCATGTAGTGGTGAGTCCCCTCAACTCTGGCTGCAGGGGTATAAGAGCCCCTTCCAAACCACAGGAGGGAGGCGTCTCCCACCTGGATGGGGGAGTCACTGCTATCCCAGCTGCAGCTCTATATGAATCCCCCCTCACCAGACATACCTATGGGAAGGGTCTTCAGCCTGGAGGAGCGAGTCCCCTCTACCCTGGCTAAGGCAGTATAGGAGTTTCCCCCATTTCCAGGTGGGAGGTGTCTCTTGCCTGGAATTTCGAGTTACCTGTACCCTGACTGCTGGGGTATATGTGCTCCACCTGACACACAGGTGGGAGGGAACTTCCACCTGGGGGGTGTGATTCCACTCTACTCTGGCTGCAGCAGTATACCAGCTCCACATGACACCCACGTGGGAGGGGTCTCCTCCTAGAGGAGTAACTCCCCTCTACCCTGCCTGAGGAGGTGTACCAGCTCTCCCAGGCACCCAGGTGGGAGGGGTATCCTGCTTGGAGGGGCGAGTCCCCTCCATTCTGGTTGCTGTGGTATACAAGCTCCCCCACATACCCAGATGGGAAGGGTCTCCCGCCTGAAGGGATGAGTCCCCTGTACCATGGCTGCAATAGTTTACTAGCTTTCCCTTACACCCAGGATGGATGGGTCTCTCTTCTGGAGTGATGATACCCTCTACCCTGGCTGGGGTGGTATAGGAGCTCCCCCTGAAATCCAGGTGGGAGAGATCTCCCTCTTGGAAAGGAGAGTCCCCTCTACTCTGGCTGTGGCAGATTAGTATCTCCCCACACACACCCAGGTGTGAGGGGTCTCCCGCCTGGATGGGCAAGTTTCATCTACCCTGTCTGTGGCAGTATAGAAGAGCCCACTGACACACAAGTGGGAAGGGTCTCCTGACAGGAGCAGTGAGTCTTTTCTTCCCTGGATGCTGAGGTATACAAGCTCCCTCAGACACCTAGGTGGGAGGGGTATCCCACATGAAAGGGTGAGTCCCGTCTATCCTGTCTGTGGCTGTATATGAGTTCCTCATGACACCCTGTTGGGAGGGTCTTTCGCTAAGTGGTGCAAGTGCATTCCACTGTGGCATTTGTGGTATATGAGTTCCCGCAGACAGCCAGGTAGGAGGGGTCTCCAGCCTGGATGGGGGAGTCTCCTCTACCCTGGCTAAGGTGGTATACAAGTTCCACATGTGACACCCAGGTGGGTGGGGTCTCCTGCCTCGAGGGGCCTGTCCTTACTACCCTGGATGCAGTGGTGTAAGAGCTCCCCTGACACTGAGGTGGGAGGAGTCATGCTCCTGGAGGGGAGAGTCTCTTATACCCTTTCTGCAATGCTATAGGAGCTCACCAGGACATCCAGGTGGAAGGGGTCTCCCGCCTGGATGGGCGAGTCCACTCTACCCTGGTTGTGGTGGTGTATGAGCTCCCACAGACACACCAGTGCGATGGGTCCCCCGCCTGGAGGGGTGAGTTCCGTCTTTCCTGGCTGTGACAGCATATGAGCTCCCCCTGACACCCAGGTGGGAAGGGTCACCAGCCTAACAGGGCAAGTCCCCTCTATCCTGGCTGCTGCACTATAGGAGCTCCCCTGACACCCAGGTGGGAGGTATCTCTTGCCTAGAGAGGTGAATCCTAACTACCCTGGCTGCAGTGGTGTACTAGCTCCCCTCCCCAACCCAGATGGGAAGGGTCTCCCTCCTGAAGGGGCAAGTACTAGCTTTACCTGACACCCAGGTGAGAGGGTTCTTCTGCCTGGAGAGCCAAGTCCCCTCTACCCTGGCTGTGG
>NW_026005164.1:0-2030 GCF_001458135.2 Marmota marmota marmota | reverse complement strand
GAGAGGCAGAGTGATCTGTTATTCCACGGGGTCCACATGTCCCCAACTACTGTCAACATGCCCAAGGCCTCGCTCCTGCTCTCCAGGGTTGCACACTATTCTAGGATTGGCAGATACTGCAGTGGGTCTCCACTCCTCTTTATGCACAATCATTACATCGTAGCTCAAACGGCAAGCTATGATATATATAAGAGTGGGCTAATTTTATGGGAAATGAAAGGCCAGAAATTGCCCACTTTGAAGAGCTATCTATTCTTTTGAAAGTGAAGACATGGCACGTTACAGGTGCCAACATTTGTACTTTGTAAAATGCAAGCTTTGACCTATCTCCACTGTAGGGCCAGCCTCGTGCTCCGGCAGCCCCCAGCTCCTGCAGCTGCCTGTCAGAGTAACTGTGAACAGCCAGACCTAAGCAGCTGCAACTGTCCCAGTGTCCCCCAGCCCATGTCCTACTGGCCTTTGCTGCTCATCAGACCCCTGACAGCTATCAGGTGGCCAGCATAGGTGGGGGAAGCTCTGTAGCCATCAGGGGAGTTGTGAAGGCAGGACAGGCAGAGCTCACCAGCTGCCGGCACAGCCTGGAGGCTAATTTGGTAAAGACAAACCAGTTCAATTTGTTCTTTACCTTTCTTCTCTCATGTACATCCGTGGGATCTCGAAGCTCCTCTCTGCATATGGACACGTATTTAGGGGCATGCGCAGACTATAGCAGCAGGGCAGCTTCCTCTGAGGGAGAATCTGCCCCAGATCTCTTCAAGGCTTGTCAGGCACCATCTTCTTTTTGTGCTTATTCTTGCTGACTTCCTTCAATGCATGTCTGTGTCAAAAATTTTCCCGTTTTATGAGGACACCAGTCATATTGAAAGGGGCCTCTGCCTCAGTGACCCACTTTCAGGCTTAATTACCTCTGTAAGGACTCTATTTGCAAATAAGCTCACATTATGAGGCCCCAGGAGTCAGGACTCCAACAGATTCTTTTAGAGGGGGACACAGTTCTACTTGTATAACAGGGCCTTCACCCAAAAGATATTAAAGTATTCCATAATTATTAAATGGCTATAGCTCAGATTTGTGGGGTGCTTACTAGTCAAGATAAGTGTTTTATGTGCATTTTAAAATTTTAACCTTTACAGCAACCTTGGAAAAAGTTCTGTTATTATTTCCAATTTAGAGATGATGAAAGTGAGGATTGAAGAGATTATGTAACTTGTCCATGACCTCACAACCTGGAGATGGCAGGGTGGGACTCTAGTCCAGGTTGGAATGATTGCAGAGACCACAATTTTCATATCACGAGTTCAAATATCAGAGTGTTCTGCTTGTTAGGCAAGTACTCACTGTGCTGAGTCAATGTTTTTCTTCTCTATGTTATCGAGCTAACCTTTCCTCCTTCTTTTGCAGCCAGATTGACTTCATTCCTTGGTCAAAGTCAGGTGTGTGTGAAAGGTTCCCAGGCCCTTTGAAAGCTTCACTCTTCCAGGAAGCACATGCCTGACTTCCCCTCAGATGATATAACCCTGTGTCCTCTGATCATAGGGCCCATCTATCCAGAGCCTTCCTGTTTGCTGATGAACATCTTGAAGTGTTGTCCCCAGAGCAGACGGGAGCTGCTCCAAACAAACTGGCTTGTCATGTTCCTGGTAAATGAAACCTCCCAGTCCCTTTAAGCCAGACCACAGGCAGGTCCTGCTCCTTCCCCAGAAGTGTATCAGAATGTAGGTCAAGCAAATGCCATATACTGAAACTCTACACAACTTTGATTTAAGCCCAAAGAACACTTTCTCTCTGCCTAATTGAAGGCCTAGTCTTCAGCTGAGGCAGTCAGGCCCTAGGGCTTCAGGAAGAGTGAGGGCCCTGTTGTTGGGACCCTGTCCCAGTCAACAGCAAAGGGCTGCCTTTGTCGGCATCTCACAGCAAACTTGTGCACGTGCAGCTAGGCTTTGTCACTGGTGTTTGTTGTCTGGTCTCTTCCCTTGGTGTCTGTTATGGTTTGGATATGAGGAGTCCCCCAGAGCCTCTGTGTTGATGCA
>NW_026005163.1:0-2030 GCF_001458135.2 Marmota marmota marmota | reverse complement strand
TACATAGATTTTCGGTTAGTGTTAGTGTCAGGGTTAGGGTTTGTTTTACACTTAGGGTTATTGTTAGGAAGAGGATTAGAGTCAGGCTAGGTTTAGGGTTAGGATAAGTTTTACAGTTATGGGTAGGTTAGGTATAGTGTTAGGGTTAGGGTTAGAGTTACTGTTAGTGTTAGGATTAGGGTTACTTTTAGGGTTAGTGACAAAGTTAGTGTTGGTGTTAGGGTTAGTGTTAGATTAGGGTTAGGGTTCGTGTTAGAGTTAGTGTTCTTGTTAGGTTTATGGTTAGGGTTAGGTAAGAATTAGGTTTAGTGTTAGTTTAGGGTTAGGGTTATGTTTTGCTATAGGGTTTGTGTTAGGTTTATGGTTAGGGTTAGGGTTAGGGTAACGTTAGGTTTAGGGTTAGGGTTAGCATTGGTGTTAGTGTTAGGGTTAGGGTTAGGGTTCATTTTAAGTTTAGTGTTAGGGTTATGGTTACTTTTAGGGTTGGAGTTAGGGTTAAGGTTAGGGTTAGTGTTAGGTTTAAGTTTAGCCTTAGGGTTAGGGATAGGTTTACGGTTATGGTTAGGATTTGTTTTAGGGTTAGGTTTAAGGTTAGAGTTAGGGTTGTGTTTAAAGGTATGGTTAGGTTTAGGGTTATGTTTAGATTAGGAGTAGTTTTGGGGTTAGGGTTAGGCTTAGATTTAATGTTAGTGTAGGGATAGAGTTTGGTATAGTGTTACAGTTAGGGTTAGGGTTATAGTGAGGCTTAGGTTTAGTTTTAGGTTATGGTTAGGATTAGGGTCAGCATAAGTGTTAGGGTTAGGGATAGAGTTAGGTTTAGGGTTATTGTTAATATTAGGTTTATGTTTTCATTTAGGATTAGCCTTAGTGTTCAAGTTAAAGTTACTGTTAGGGTTAAGGTTGGTATTAGGGTTAGTTTTAGGGTTTGTGTTAGGGTTAGGTTTAGGGTTAATGTTAGGTTTAGGGCTAAGTTTAGTGTTAAGGTTAAGTTTAGTGTTAGGGTTAGGTTAAGGTTAGGGTTATTATTAGTGTTAGAGTCAGGGTTAGGTTAAGATTTAGGGATAGATTTAGGGATAGTGTTAATGATACGTTAGTTATAGGATTAGAGTTAGGGTTAGGGATAGGGTTAAGATTAGCGTTAGGGTTAGGGTTAGGGTTAGTGTTATGGTTAGGATTAGGTTTAGGGTTAGGGTAGGGTTATGGTAAGTGTTAGGTTTAGGGTTATTGTAAGGGTTAAGGTAAGGTTTAGGGTAAGGTTTGAGGGTACAGTTAGAGTTATGGTTAAAATTAGTGTTAGTGTAGGTTTAGGGTTAGGGTTCGTGTTAGGTTTAGGGTTTGTTTTAGGGTTAGGGTTAAAATTTGTCTTAGGGTTACCGTTAGGGTTATGTTTAAGGTTACGGTTACAGTTAGGATTAGGGATAGGTTTAGAGTTAGTGTTAGGTGAGTTATGGTTCAATATAAGGTTAGGGTTAGTGTTAGTGTTAGGGTTAAGTTTAGGATTAGGTTTAGCTTAGGGTTAGGGTTAGGTTTAGGTTTAGGATTAGGGTTAGGGTTATTGTTACTGTTTGGGTTAAGTATAGTGTTAGATTTAGTGTTAGGGTTAGGGAGGATTTTAAGGTTAGCATTATCATTAGGTTAAGATTAAGGTATTTCTTACCATTAGGGTTAGAGTTAGGGTAGGTTAGTGTTAGGAATAGGTTTAGGGTTAGGGTACTGTTAGGAATAGGGTATTGGTTTGGGTTAGTGTTAGGTTTTGGTTAGGGTTAAGTTTCGTTTATGGTTAGGGTTAAGTTTAGGGTTTGTGTTATGGTTAGGTTTAGGTTAGTGTTGCGGTTAGAATTTTGGTTAGGGTTAGGGTGAGAGGTAGTTTTAGAATTAGATTTAGGTTTAATGATTGGGTTAGAATTATAATTAAGTTTAGAGTAAGTTTTAGGGTCAGGGTTAGGGTTACAATTAGTGTTAGTTTTAGTGTTAGGGTTACTGTTAGGCATAGTGTTAGTATTAGGGTGTTAGGTTTAGGGTTAGGGTTT
>NW_026005162.1:0-2030 GCF_001458135.2 Marmota marmota marmota | reverse complement strand
CATTGTTTCTGTTTAATAAATTTTGTGAAATGTTCCAGCTTATTCTATCATGGTGAGGGAAATTGGGAGAGGAATGTTGGTTGGAGATGGGACAGGTTAGAGTAGGGGGGACAATGGTGGCTGGGTTAAAATGCTGGGTGCATTCAGGCAAGGTCCATGATGAGCTGTTGTGATTTCAGCTGGCCAGTGGGCAACAGGATACTGTTAGTTGTGGGTGGGCACTGTCTTTCTGGCTCCCCAGAGCACTTGGGAATAAGCGGGTTAGGCATTGAAGGGAGGGCACAGGACCACAGGATTCCCAGCAGTGCACGGGGGTGGAGGGGTGGGAATCGGGGCATCCAGCCAGGTCAGACAGGCCACGTGTGTGCTCCCGGGCTAGCAGACAAGGTCAGGGAAGGGCCCTGGCATGAGGTCAGATGTCCCCGCCAGGAGCTGTGTGGTGGTAGCTCAAAGATAAAGTGCTCGCCTAGCTTGCATGAGGCACCGGGTTCGATCCTCAGCATCACATAAATGTAAATAAAGATATTGTGTAAACCTAAAACTAAAAAATAAATAAAAAAATTAAATCATATTTTATATTAGAACATTTCTGTCAATAACCAATGGTATGTAAGAAGGTATTCCCATAATATTACAATTCAGCTAAAAAATTTGTGTCATGTAGTAATTTTGGAGCCATGGTTTTGTAACCCTAGAGTTTGTGGCAATGCCTGTGTTTGTAAGCCTTATCTGCTGCCAGTTTCATAAAGTATAACACATGAAAATATGTATAGGACATAATGATTGATAATGATAATAAATATCTCTGACTGATTTTTGTATTTACTGTATATTTTATCATTTAATGCATATTCCATATGCATTTGTGTGTGTGTATCATTGTAATGTAAAAGCACACATCTCTTATTTACTGTGTCTGTTGATTGCACCATTTTCTCCTGTGCTTGAGATAATCTGTTGTTTTATTCATCATGGCCACTGATAATAGAAAATCCTCTGTAATGTTATCAGTAAGGGGCTATATTGGTGGTTGATAGGGAAATGAAAGAGAACACAACATAGGACTGATGTGACACATCAGTGATGGTTATTTCTCTCAAATCATGTCCAATTTCACCATAGCTATCATCTTGAAGGACAAGAACAAAGTAATGGAAACTGTTAAAAAAAAAAAAACCTACATTATTGAAGCCCAAAGGATAACAAAAATTCAGGAAGGATGTATATCTGATATGAAGAAACTTCTAAAGATCAGAATATTCCTTGCAGCCCCATGAGGATCATGGCCACAGCAAATATTTCATCTTATATGTCTAAAGGGTGGACTCCACTATGATGGTGAGCATAAAGCAAGCTTCAGGTGGTTTAAACAGCTCTAGAGTCATTGTTCATTACATAACGTGAAAGTGAGCACTGAGTCTGCACAGGGTTACATGAAGGCAGCTGAATGATTATCAAAAACGCTAAATAAGATGCTTGTGGATGAAAATCAGTTGTCTGAGCAGATCTTCAATGAAAATGAAACTTCACTATTGTGAAAACAGATGCCTAAAAGAACTTTATCTATATGAAGCCACATTACCAATGCTCTACAGTAGCAAGATGGCATGCATGATGCAACTCATCATGCAAGATGCCTTTCTCACTTGCCATGCCAGTGAAATGGAGAAGTAGCATTTGGAGAATGATATGCCTTTTGAGATTGTGCTTATTGTTGTTAACACTCCACATATTCCCATGCAATTTTGGAAGAATTGAAACTCCTATGTCTGCATCGAAAACATGGCTTGGGTTACTCATGGCCTTGCTAAAACACATAGGGTAGATATGCCAGGCACACCACAGTGCCTCCAAAAGGCAGGTAGAGGACAGTGCAGCTGTGGCTATGCTCTGTTCCTGCAAGATGCTCCAATGTGACATGGTCTGAGACCCAGATACAAAGGAAAAGCAGGTGGGGTGGGTTAGAAAATGTCACACCTGCCCTCCTGTCTTGTACACAGCTCCTGCTGGGGACATCTGACCTCATGCCA
>NW_026005161.1:0-2030 GCF_001458135.2 Marmota marmota marmota | reverse complement strand
GAATCCTTCCATACACTCCACCCACAAGGGCATTTCATACAGCCTCACAAACAAGGCCAGCACCAACCAGGGGCTGCATACCCTTTCCCAACATGGCTGACCCCCTAGACCTTGCCTCCACCTCCTGCCTCGTTGGTCTTCAGACTTCACCACTAGGTCTGCATGGTGGTCTGTGTCAAAGTTGGGGACTGGCCTGTGTGCCCTGCTTCCATCACAGCGATCTCAAGGCTATGGTTCCTGGGCCAGCAAGGTGCTGGAGAGAGGTGCTTCATATATCCAACTGAAGAACCCTGCTCACACAGAAATTCATAGGAGGGTGGAGCTAGAAAGCAGATCTAGTAATGGTGTGGCTCAGGATCCTTCTCCTCCAACAATGACGGGTCAGCTACTATTTGAGACTGGATGGGCCTGCTCCTAAAAAAAGGACACTTGTCAACCAACACATCTTTTTTTTATCTTTTATTGATTTTATTTTTTTTAATACACAACAGCAGTGGAATGCATGACAATTCTTATTACACATAGAGAACACAATTTTTCTTATCTCTGTATATAAAGTATGTTCATGCCAATTCATGCCTTTATACATGTACTTTGTGGGGGTTTTTTGCATTACAATTCCTAATACACAAATATACCACAATTTTTCATATCTCTGACTGTATATAAAGTAGGTTGACCCCCAATTCAAGTCTTCATACACGTACTTTGGATAATGATGTCCATCACATTCCACCATCCTTGCTAATCCCCTGCCCCCTCCCTTTCCCTCCCACCTGTCTTCCCTATCTAGAATTCATCGAATCCTCCCATGCTCTCCCTCCCTACCCCACTATGAGTCAGCCTCCTTATATCAAAGAAAACATTTGGCATTTGTTTTGGGGGGATTGGCTGACTTCACTTAGCATTATCTTCTCCATTGCCATCCATTTACCTGCAAATGCCATGATTTTGTTCATTTTTAATGTTGAGTAAAATTCCATTGTGTATATATGCCACTTTTTTTTTTATCCATTCATCTACTGAAGGGCATCTAGGTTGGCTCCACAGTTTAGCTATTGTGAATTGTGCTACTATAAACATTGATGTGGCTGTGTTCCTGTAATAGGCTGTTTTTAAGTCCTTTGGGTATAAACCGAGGAGAGAGATAGCTGGGTCAAATGGTGGTTCCATTCCCAAATTTCCAAGGAATCTCCATACTGCTTTCCATATTGGCTGCACCAATTTGCAGTCCCACCAGCAATGTATGAGTGTGCCTTTTTCCCCACACCCTCACCAACCCTTATTATTGTTTGTCTTCATAATAGCTGCTGTTCTGACTGAAGTGAGATGAAATCTTAGAGTGGTTTCAATTTGCATTTCTCTGATTGCTAGAGATGATGAGCATTTTTTTCATATGTTTGTTGATTGATTGTATATCCTCTTCTAAGAAGTGTCTGTTCAGGTCCTTGGCCCTTGATTGGGTTATTTGTTTTTTTTCGGTTCAACCAATACATCTTAATGACAGAAAAGAAGCAGGACCCAAGGATGGAGTTGTGAGAGGCCTGTCTCCAACAAGACCTCTTCTTATCTTGTGTGTAGTTGGGGGCAGTGGCACATGCTCATAATCCCAGCAACTCTGGAGACTGAGGAAGGAGAACTGTTAAGTTCAAGCAACTTAGTGAGAAACTCCGTTTCAAACTAGAAAAGTAAAACAGGGCTGGTGTTGTAACTCCATAGTAGAGTGTCCCTAGGTTCCAAAAAAAAAAAGAAGAAGAAAGAAAGGAAGGAAGGAAGAAAAGAAAGAAAGAAAATGTGTTGCAATGTTGACTTTTACCCCATGATATTTTTATTGTTTGTTCACTATTTTTAAAATGCTCCCCACATTTTTAAGTAAAATTGGAAGCATTTGAACTGCAGGTTGATTTTCCCCCAGCTCGGTGATGCGGAGCCCCAGAAGGCCACCAAATACAGGTGAGAAGGAATTCGCACGGTTGACAGCAGTGCTCTCCCAGAGGCTCTGCAGCCTCTCACACGTGGAAGTCCCACAG
>NW_026005160.1:0-2030 GCF_001458135.2 Marmota marmota marmota | reverse complement strand
CATATTACATTGTTTTTTATATTGTAAGAGTCTTTAGATTTCTTAGGTATGTGGTTTATAAACATTTTCTACCCATTCTATGAGTTCCATGGAGTATAATCTTGGAAATTTTTATGATAAAGTTGAATGATTTAGAGAAAAATGCTCACAACCAAAGTGACAAATTGTAAGCAAAATTCTATGCAGTTATCCCCTTCTGGGCCAAAACATACAACATTCTAGAACCCATATGCAAAGAGATTATTTAAGAAAACTTACATATTTGATCACATAAACTGATTCCAATACTTTACAACTCCAAATAACGTTTCAGTGAAAATTCTTGTGTAGATGTAATTTTCTATCGGTAGAGATGTATTTTTACGGTAAGTTGTGGATGTTAGTTTGCTAGGACAAGGAAGCAAAATATAATCACAATGTAATTATATTATCACAGTTTATCCATTAAAGGAAATGTTACTCATGGGTCATGCAGAAGCCAGAATTAAAGACAGGCAAATAGGCAAGGTTTGAATCCAGAGAATGGAGGCCAATTTTGGTCCAAGAAGTTGGAGATTACCCCCTAAGGAATTGAAATGCCTTTAGAGCCCTTCCTCTATCTACTCTTATCAAGATAACCTGCCCCTGCTCCAAACCTGCTTTGTAAGAGATTGTCCCTCCCTTCAGGGAGTTGTAGAAGTTGTTAATTAATGCATGCTGAGCTCCCCTTCCTGCCCTGATCACTCCACCTTGGCCCTGCCTGTCCATCTTCTTCTCACATTTTGGCCATCCCACCTGGGCTTAGTCACAGGGAGGAGAGAGATAAGAGGAAATAAAACAGGAGAACAAAGGAAATTTAGGATGTATAAAAGAGGCAGGAGGCTGGGGCTTTGGCTCAGTGGTAGAGCTCTTGCCTCCCAAGTGTGAGCCCCTGGGTTTGATCCTCAGCACCACATAAAAATAAATATATAAACACATTGTGCCCATCTCCAAATACATATATATATATATATAAACATGCTCACTTTTTGGAATACCAGGATACCAGCTATGACCCCCTTTTTACTCCTGGGAGAAGTCTATGTTACCCATTTTTAAATAAACTCTGTTTTATAAGCTTGCCTTGGTGTGCTTCTCTAATGTTAAATTCAACATCTAAGGAAGCAGGACTCATCACTGGTAACCAGCAGTGTCAATGCTATTTTGTATTTCCCTTTACAACATTTGAGAGGGGCACTATCTTCTTGCAACTGAAATGTTTTATTAAGGGTTTTAATTTTCAATATTTGGCATCTAGGTATAGCTTAGTTTGTATTTATACAAGTAAGGTTGAATAAGTCAATTTCTGCCTCATTGATTTGAGATGTCTCGTTTACCACATACTAAATTCTCAAATGTACTTTGGTCTATTCCTTGATTTTATAACTCTTCTATTTCTCTAACTATTAGAAGCTAGTTCTACAGTGTTAAACCATGGAAGATTCATAGAATGTCTCAATAAAGAAAACAGTTACTAGACCCAGCCTTTAGCTGGTTCAGTTTCTCCTAGATGTATTCACTGTTTATTTCCCTATGAAATATTAGTTCAATTCTTTAAACTCTTTATTTACTGCAATGCTGACTTATATAATATATATGTGAATAGTTATATAACATATATATAATTAGTACATTAATATGACATGATAAAAATGTTCAATCATATTATTTAAAAACAAGGAACATTTTTCCAATTTTCAAGTACATGTTTGTGTTTTTCTTAAATGTTTTATTGTATCTTATATAGGATTTGCACATGGTTACTAAAGTTTATTCCTGGCCTTCTATTTTCTGTTATGATCTTTTTTTACTTTTATTGGTGGTACTAGCACTGGGGATTGAATCCAGAGAATGGAGGCCAATTTTGGTCCAAGAAGTTGGAGATTACCCCCTAAGGAATTGAAATGCCTTTAGAGCCCTTCCTCTATCTACTCTTATCAAGATAACCTGCCCCTGCTCCAAACCTGCTTTGTAAGAGATTGTCCCTCCCTTCAGGGAGTTGTAGAAGTTGT
>NW_026005159.1:0-2030 GCF_001458135.2 Marmota marmota marmota | reverse complement strand
CTTGTCACCTGAGTGCCACCCAGGTGGCTGCCCTCTGTTTATAGGAAAACGCTTCGAGGCCACCAGCAGCCCACGCGACGGGGTCCGGCAGCAGGGCCGTCCGCCCAGCCAGCCTGGGTCCCGCCCCCCCTCGGCCTCACTGCAGCCCACCAGTCATCTCCGTCCCTCTGGTGCCCAGGTGCCAGGCAACCCCTGAGCCCGACTTCTCCTGCCCCCCTCAGTGTCCACCTCAGCCCCCGACTGCCTGCGGGTGACCCCTGCGGGTGACCCCTGCGGTCCTCCAGGCATCTCCTCCGCGGGCGAGGGCAGCCTTCCCAGCCGGGGCGAGGTCCTCGCTCTCAGCCTCGCTATCTTCCTTCCACGCGCATGGCCCCCGTGTCCTTGTCACCCTTGGTTTGATGTCACTTGTCCTCATAGAGCAGAACCAGGACGATGTGCTCTGGTCACCGAGAACCCCACGGACAGGCCCTTCCTGTCTGCGGCCCTGGAGGCCGGAAGTCCACACAGAGGCCAGAGATTCGGCTCCGGAGAGGGTCCTCTTCCTGGCCGGCAGCCTGCTGGCTGGGGTGTGGGGAAGGAGGGGACACTCTGGGCTCATGTCCTGCTCTTAGGGGGACACTAATGTCCCGAGACCCACTGCACCACCTCATGAACCCTCCAACACCCACCCACCAAATGCCATCACACCAGACTGGGGCTTCGACACAGGAACTTGGGGACACCCGTCACGGAATCCAGGCAGGGCACAGCTTGCCCCCTGGGGACCCCCGTCCTGCCCCTAAGTGGCACTCAGAGTTGGTGAATGAATAAGAAAATGACAGTCCTAGGACATGGAATCTGGGGTCCCTCCTAGATCTGAGAGGAGCCCACAACTCACCTGTGTCCCCAGAGGTCCTGGTGACCACAGAGAATGCCAGGTGGGCGGCCCTTGCATGAGACTCTGGGGCTTTGCCAACAGTGGCCCAGCTGGTGGCCCAGCTGTGGCTCGCGAGGGAACGTCTACTTTTTCTGAAACATGAAAATCTTTTTTTTTTCCCAAAAAGAGAAAAAAGTCACATGGAAGTTCTGATTGCCTGGCCATAAAACAGACCCCTGGGTTGGGTCCCCGCTGTGAAATACGACTATGACGGATCTCCAGCCAGGAGAGGCTCCCGCGCATTTAGATCCCCACCTCAGAGACGCGGCTGGCTGATCAGGTCGCCCTGAGATGCGGCCCCGGGCTGGCGCGTGCCCGGGAAATGTGGCCTTTGATTAGATCACCCGGAGCAGGCAGGCGCTCGCGGGGACGGGGACCTCCATGCAGCCTCCCTGGAAAAATACAGATGTGTGGAGAGGAAGTGGAAGTGCCCAGGGAAATTAATCACGGTGACATCGGGGACTTCTTGGAGGTTGTCCGGCCACAGGGAGGGGCGGGAAGATGGTGGCCCTCGCTAGGTGAGGGGTGGCCACAGCAGGAGGAGGTGTGCCCGAGGTCCAGCTGCGGCTGAGTGCCCACGGGGGGTTCGTCCGTGGGACACCCCTCCCTGCCCTGTAGCCTCTCTGTCCCCCAGGGAAGGTGACGTCACAGTGGTCCCCATGGACGGGGGGCTGGGAGGCGCAGGGAAGTGAAGTCGCCTACTGCAGGACGCAGGCCGAGAAGGGTCCCTGTGACTTGATCGGGGTCATCTGGCCTCAACCCTCGTCCCTTTGGTTGACCACGTGGCTGCCACGCAGTCTGCGGTGCTGGACCGTGTGGCTGCTGCTGTGGGAGCCAGGGGTGGGGACCCCTGTGAGTCAGAGACAGGCCACGCTGCCCCAGGGGACCCCCAGCGAGGACCGGGCAGAGAGTCCCAGGTTCAGAGCCGGGGGCCCTGGGGGCTGGCTGGGTGCATCCCCCATAAACAGGAAGCTCTCGCTCAGGGCTGGGCAGGGGGTGCAGGCTCAAGGCCACCCAGCAGGGCGCCTGCAGGCCAGCCCTAGGCGCCAGAGTGGCCAAGCCTGAGGCAGGGGTGTCCCTCTGCTGTGCAGGTATCTGTGTCCCTGTGTCTCTG
>NW_026005158.1:0-2030 GCF_001458135.2 Marmota marmota marmota | reverse complement strand
TTTCAGTTTTTGGTGGACACAACATGTTTATTTTTATTTTTATGTGGTGCTGAGGATTGAACCCAGCACCCCGTGCATGCCAGGTGAGCGCGTTACTGCTTAAGCCACATGCCCAGCCCTCTTTTTCTTTTTTCTTAATAATATTATCATTCATTGCCTTTTCTTATTGGATTTTTGTATTCATGATACCTCAGTTTATTAAAGTTGTTGCTGTGAAATTTTTTAAGAGATAATTCTATTCAGATACTTTACATCTGGGTTTTTTGTTTTTTCTTTTGTTTTTGGGGTCTGGAACAAGTTGTTATCAGAAGTTAACATTGGAGTATAGAAGTGTAGCTCAGAGTGTGCATGCCACTAAAGCCCTGGGTCCAATCTCTAGCACCCAAAATTGAAGAAGTTAATATTATTCTGAAGATCAGGGATACCAGTGTAATTTGTCACATGGCAATTGTACCTTCCAATTATGTGACACATTATAGTTTTTCTAGTTATTCTATGTACTTCAAAGTGTATTCTATCATTTGTATCTGACAAACCCTTGTAGACAAGCAGTGTAGATGAAATTAGCTTCATTTTATACATATAATGAAGTGAATCTCAAAGGGAACACACAATAGTGAAAGAGCTGACACCTGAGCCCAGACTTTACCAGTTGTTCCTTGTTTTTCCTGTCTGTACTCCAGAACCTTCTGATAGTAATTTATACAGTAGTAAATTTATGTGAAATCAAAAGATAAGAAAAACGACAAAGTATTACAACAATCAATTAAAATGTATTTATTTTATTTTAAAAGGGAAGTTTCTGCTTATTAATAGTTTTAAATAGCAGCCTCTTTGGGTTCTTCTATAAGTGACAAGTTGAATAAATTGCAGGTTCTGCAGTTGTCAGTCATCACCTTGCTCGAGTTCTGCTGTTGTGGAAGTGTGTCTTTCCAGCATCTCCTAAAGATCTAGAAACAGAAAAGAGCCGAGGAGATTCATTTACTTGGCAGGTTACCCTAGAAGGACGCGCTGGTGCACTGAGTGGTAGGTTGAGTTTAGCATTTTTTACCCTTTTGGCTTTTCTTCACCCTATGTATATTGTATGTTTCATTTAATGTAAGAGGGTGGGGAGCCCTGCCTGTAATGATTTTTGTAAGTGAATGTGATTGATTATTTCTTTTTTTTTTTTTTAGAGAGAGAGTTAGTGAGAGAGAGAATTTTAATATTTATTTTTAAGTTTTCAGCGGACACAACATCTTTGTTTGTATGTGGTGCTGAGGATCAAACCCGGGCCGCATGCATGCCAGGCGAGCGCGCTACCGCTTGAGTCACATCTCCAGCCCGTAATTGATTATTTCATAATGATAACTGAAGAATGAAGCAATCAAGTTTGAAGTTGTAAATTCTTAGGCTAATGTGTATTTTGTTAGATGCAGTCTAGTTGAAAACTGTCAAAATTACTTTCTCTTAAACAGATATTTATTCCATTTTTTAGAAATATTAGATTTTTTTATTTCATTAGCATGGTTTCTATTTAGTCTATACACATATGAAAGTTGTTCCCTTTGAGGATGTAGACGTTGTTGAAAATAATATTCTACCAGAAAATTTGAACTAAGGAAGGATAGGTTCCCTGGAAAGATTAGGAAGCAGTCTGATGGCATCTTATTCTTAAAAAAGAAAACCCAACTTTGAATTTGATCTTAAAACTCAGTCTAACTTTAAAATACTTTCTCCTCATAGGAAGTAACTCCCAATAAAAAGTTCTTTGTTTCAGGTGACATCTGTAGAAATCCTAACATGATGACTTGAGTCAACATGATTCTATAGAACTAGTCTAAGCTAATTTCTTTTTTTCACTTCTGAGCTCTAGGGCTTAGTAAAACCCCAGGACAGCAATATTTTATCAATTTAGTTATTAGTCTCTTTTAGTAATTCTAGGAAGGTTGTTATTATTAGCTTCATCATCATCATCGGATGTGATTGGAAGTGGCAGATTCTAGATTTCTTTTTATACTAGAATTTTAGTAATATTTTTGTTTTTGGTG
>NW_026005157.1:0-2030 GCF_001458135.2 Marmota marmota marmota | reverse complement strand
ATCCATCACTTCCTTTATCTCCAGAACTTTTGTCATTTTGTAAGACTAAAATTCTGCACCCATGAAACAATGGCCTCATGTCAGAAACCTTATACTTTTACCCTCAGGATGGCAAATAGAAAGGACACATAAGGTTAAGTGGCGGAGGACTTATTTTCTTTTAGGTCCAAATGTAAATCTTATTTGGGATAAATACAAGACCATAAAATAATTAGATTGAAATCAGCCCTTGAAATATATAGTTCAGAGACAGGAATCAAGATTAATTTTTTCTCTGCTATTCTTTCTTGGCAAATTATGTAAAGAAGAACAAAAATAGAGCATGCAATCATATGGATTGTGTGCATCACTTCCTGGCTCTCAGTAGCTCCATGTTTCTCTTTACCTTTGCAAACTGATTAGTGAAGGACCAGATGGCACTACTCTACCCAAACAGGCACATCTTACATGGAGGACATACATTTCTTTTAATTATATAATGAAAAATTTTCTTGAAGCACAAGCTGTTTGGAAACTACAATCATCTCTCCTCTTAGAATAAATTAGAAGGAAATGAGAGAGGAATGAACCAGAAGAAAATGAAGGGAAAGAGATTGGACTATGTATCCAGTGGCATTTTGTTAGCATACACACATATCTCTTTTATCCACACATCCTTGTCAATGTTGTGTTTTATTTCAAGTTTAAAGATGTGTTGAAAACCTGTAGTACTTAAGTTTTCCAAGGCTCTATGCCTACTAAAGTTGGGATTAAAGCCAATCTCACAGTTCCCTCCATTTGCAATGAGATACAGAGAAAGAAGGCTAGTATGTCTTCTGCCATTTTCCCAAACTCGTGGGAGAATCATGTCACTACTGCATAGCATGATACCAACATATAACATGAAGGACGTGCTGTTCACTGACAGAAAGAAGGGCAATGTTGGACAGTTTCTTCCAACAGGCTCTGGGTTTCCAATCCAGCAAACTTCGTGATGATTACTGTGTCACTAATGGAAATAGTTTTTACCTTTGGAAACATAAAATGTACAAAACTGAGCTGAGTTTTCCAGTAAGTGTAATGAAAATTTTACTATTCAAAACTGTTCTCTTGGAAACTAGCATATCCTAGTTGACACAAAAATAAGTTTTTATTGGATGGTCTTTGTGCTGTTACCTTAGCATGTGTCTATTTACGCCTTACTATGCTAGGCAAGCCAACTCTCTTGTCAACACCCTGGGGATGGAATGCTGTGTCCCAGGAGGTGCATGGAGATATGTGTTTGAGGTCTGGGGGATGGAGGTACAAACTGGAATAGACTTAGAAAGAAGTCTGCCTTCCCACAGAGAATGAAGAACTATTTGATTTTCGACCATGAAATTTCCCACCAGACAAGGAGAGCGTTCAAACTCTGAAATCACACAGGATCATAAGAAACATGTCTGGATAACAGCCAAGAATTTCGGGGTGAGACGCATCTCTGAGACATTAAGTCAGACCAAATGTATTCGTTTCATGGAAAAACAGGAAAGAAAGTCATATAGTCTGGTTTCAATACTTTGAAAGATGCACTTCAATTTATTTTATTGGGAAGGTAGTGGTGTTATGTGGGAAATTATATTTGAGATAAAGATCTACTACTGGCAGGAAATTTAAAGGTAAATCCCTTTTCAACAAAAAAGATGAAGCATATTATCATAGAATGAATGCTAAACGAAGATTAAGTGGAGTCTGAGTTTTTATTTTGACCATGCATTTTTAAAAAAAAATAGTTATGGGTGTATTGTGGACTCATGATGGTTCAGCCTGTTAGCCAAAGGCCCAGGGATTATCCACTATAACCTTTTAAAGAATAACTTGCAGAACTTGTACGGTTTGTATTCGGTTGAATGCGAGTGAAACCATTTAAATGTTGAGCTGCTGATCAAAGTAAATTGTTCAGTGGTGTCACACTGAAAACATCTTGCCATCATGTAGAAGGAAAGGCATTTTAAGGCCATTGTCTAGTTGGAAAGTCTGTCATTTCTCCAATAGGTCAGTGAAATATCCGT
>NW_026005156.1:0-2030 GCF_001458135.2 Marmota marmota marmota | reverse complement strand
GGCTCCCTGTGTCCCTCCCAGGTCTCCCGGTGAACAGGAGGGCCCTGGGGACAGGTGACTGGAGCACACACAGCTGCCTTTGATCAAACTCAGCTCCAAGTCTAAGGCCAAGGCCACCCTGGAGAAAACAGGGGACGAGCAGCCTCTGCCACATGAGGATGAGAGGAGAGCTCAGGGCCTGGTGGTGCCCACAGCCCACTGTGAGAACCAGCCAGGGGAGGGCAGAGGTGTGACCCTGGGCTGGACCAGGGCTGTCTCTGCTCTGCCAGTTCATCCAGCCCGACGTCTGCTGGACCTTTGAGTGTCCCCATCCCTCCTCTCAGTCCAAACCCCAGCATCTGAGGCCTTGGGAAAGGGGTCAGGGTAGGTGACCCCTGTGTGTGCGTCCCTAGGGCAGGATGGATGGACTCTGCTTGCCCTTCACTGGGTGACCCTCCTCCCCCAACACCCAGGGTCTCCTGGGGACACAGTGCTGAGCTACAGTGAGCAGGACACAGAGTGCATGGGGCTGGGGTCCCAGGTGCATCCCCAGCCCAGTGCACCCTGGAGCTGACCTCCTGAGCTGGTGATTGACAGAGCTCTGGGTCTGCAGGTCCTAATGGAGTCTCAGTGCACAGGACCGTGACACGTCACCTCACAGACACTGGGGAAGCCCTGACAGGACCAGGGTCCCCACAGCATGGGGACAGGGAGGAGATGACCGAGGGTCCACACAGGGTCTGCTCCTCCTGGAAGGTTCCAGGCAAACAGCAGAGGGGGCAGGTGGGACTGATCCACCCAGACAGCTGGACCAACAGGACACACAGTGGGGGACACTCCACCCCGTCACATGGACAGGGAGGCAGAGGTGACCATGAGGGTCTGGGGTCAGGATGGGGTGGGCGTCAGCATGACCACTCCGCACCTTGTCACCTGCCAGGAGCCACGTCCCTGCCCTGGGGCCACATCCTGAGAGGTGCAGGGTATGTCATGGCTCCTTCCCGCCAGGTGCCTGCTGCACCTGTGGAGATCATGGTGGTCTCTACAGAGCTGACCTGCTTTACACCAGTACCTGTGTGCCTGCCTGGAGCACAGGTAGAGTCACACACCTGAGGTCTCTGGGGCTCCTGTGGACCGTCCCTCACCTCCCACAATGTCCCCCTATAACTCCTGCCTGGGCCCTCTCCTGGGATTTGTGCCCAGGTTACCCAAAGTGGCCCATGAGACCAGGATTCCAGGGACCTCAGGGCATGAGGGCTGAGGGGACACTGTGCAGAGGGAGAGGCCCGGGGTCAGTTGGGGGCAAGAGGCTGTGGACAGGATGGTAGCTGGGACAGGGTCCAGGACCTGGGGACCAACCTGATGGCTGAGCTGGGACTGGGGTGGTGACCTGGGTGACGTCCTCCCTGCTCAGCACCAGCCTCAAGTCTTCACTGAGCTCAGACCACGTGGACTTTAGGTAGCGGCAGCGATAACGCCCAGCAGTGTCCTCACTCATGGAGGGGAACAGGAACCTGGCCTCTCGCTCAGAAGGTGAACTGTTCTTCTTATCCCAGATCTGGGAGCTTCCCTCCTTCTCCAGGCGAGAGTCCTCAAACCCAGCAGGGGCTCGGCACACAATGGTCACGGGCCTCCCCCGGGGGATCATAGAGCCTGGCTCAGCAGAGATGGAGGGTCTGGGCAGGGCCCCTGGGAGGAAGCAGACAGCGGCTCAGCGTCCACTGCGAGGAGTGGCTGTGCCACAGATTGAATTCAGGTGCACAGCCCAAGGTTCTTGGGCAGTTCACAGAGCTGTGCAGCTGCGGTCACTCTGCCACTTCCCATGTGTCCACATCCCGTTTCCCTCCCTGTGTCCCCTCCGTGTGTCCTCCTTGTGTCCCATCTTGTGTCCCCCTCCCTGTGTCCCCTCCTGTGCACATCCAGTGTCACATCCTTCTAATCCCCTCCCTGTGTCCCCTCCCTATGTCCCTATGTAGTGTCCCCTCCCTCTGTCCTCCCTCTGTCCCCATCCCTCTGTCCCCACCCTCTCTCTCCTCCCTCGGTCCTCCCTC
>NW_026005155.1:0-2030 GCF_001458135.2 Marmota marmota marmota | reverse complement strand
ATATATATATATATATATATATATATATTGAAAATGTCCTCCAAAGTTCAAATATCAATGTGAGAATTTGATATGAAAGTCAAATAAGATCTATCAAATATATACCTTATTAATATAAGGAGTAAACACAGAAGGTGAATACAAAATAATATTGTATCAGCCAGGCATGGTGGTGCAAACCTGTAATCCCAGTTTCTAGAGAGGTTGAGGCTGGAAGGTCGCCAATTTCAAAGCCAGTCTCTGCAAAAGCAAGGCACTAAGAAACTTAGTGAGAACCTGTCTCCAAGTAAAATACAAAATAGGACTGGGGATATAGTTCAGTTGTTGAGTGCCCCTAAGTTCAATACTAAGTACCAAAATAATAATAATAATAATAATAATAATAATAATAATACATCAAATTTAGAAGTAAGACTTACAAAAACCAAGTTATTATCATTTAAATCCCTTTTAAAGTCAAAGTATCATCTTAAGTGTAAGTTGAATAAGGGAAGAGAGTGTCCTAGGAGTAAAGAATGCTAAGACTTTTCATCAGAAAGTATAAGTATACTACATATGAATGAGGTGTGGTACTAGTAAGCTAAGTATGATCTGGATATTAAGAAGTGGAGAGGTGGGAGGAGCTGAAATGGCGTTGTGCTGTGCTGATTAGGTGACTCTGCTATGCTGCTGAAGAGCTGAGTGTGCACTAGAACTTTGGGTCAAACTAAAATTTTTTTCTCAGCAAAAGAAACAATCTGTGAGGTGAACAGAGAGCATACATCCTGGAAGCAAATCATCTCTAGGGTATATAAAGAACTCAAAAAGCTAAACACCGAAAAAAAAAAAATAACCCAATCAACAAATGGGCCAAGGACCCGAACATACACTTCTCAGAAGAGGGTATACAATCAACAAATATATGAAAAAAAAAAAATGCTCATGATCTCTAGCAGTCAGAAAAATGCAAATCAAAACTACTCTAAGATATCATCTCACTCCAGTCATAATGGCAGCTATTAATGAAAGCAAACAACAATAAGTGTTGGTGAGGATGTGGGGGAAAAGGTACACTCATACAATGCTTGTGGGACTACAAATCAGTGCAGCCAATATGAAAAACAGTATAGAGATTCCTTGGAAATCTGGGAATGAAATCACCATTTGACCCAGCTATTCCTTTCCCCGGACTATATCCAAAGGCCTTAAAAACAGCATACTACAGGGACACAGCCACATCAATGTTTATAGCAGCACAATGCACAATAGCTAAACTGTGGAGCCAAACTTGATGTCCTTTAATGGTGAATGGATAAAAAAAATGTGGCATATATACACAATGAAATTTTACTCAGCATTAAAAGAGAACAAAATCATGGCATTTGCAGGTAAATTAATGGTTTTGGAGAAGATAAAGCTAAGTGAAGTTAGCCAATCCCCAAAAAACAATGCCAAATGTTTTCTCTGATATAAGGAGGCTGACTCATAGTGGGGAGGGAGGAAGAACATGGGATGATTACATGAATTCTAGATGGGGAAGAAGAGTGGGAGGATAAGGGAGGGGGCAGGGGATTAGCAAGGATGGTGGAATGTGATGGACATCATTATACAAAGCAAATATATGAAGACTTGAATTGGATGTCAACATACTTTATATACAGAGATATGAAAAATTATGATATATATGTGTATTAAGAATTGTAATGCAAAAAATAAATAAACAAAGTGCATGTATAAAGGCATGAATTGGCATGAACATACTTTATGTACAGAGATATGAAAATTATCCTCTATATGTATAATAAGAATTGTAATGCATTCCACTGCTGTAATGTATTCATATGGAAAAATAAAAGACCCAGAATAGCAAAAACAATGCTAAGCAGGAAGTGTGAATCAGGCGGTATAGCGATACCAGACTTCAAACTATACTACAGAGCAGTAGTAACAAAAACAACATGGTACTGGTACCAAAACAGGCGGGTGGACCAATGGTACAGAATAGAGGATACAGAAACCAATCCACAAAACTACAACAATCTTATATTTGA
>NW_026005154.1:0-2030 GCF_001458135.2 Marmota marmota marmota | reverse complement strand
TATATATATATATATGACATTTCAATAAAAAGATAAATAAGCAACAAGCTTCAAAATGACCAAGGAGGACTTTGTCATCTGCCAAACTTCCTGTTTTATTGTATCTAAATTGGAAGCTCCATATTAATGAAGTTATGATAGCTAAAATCCAGGGAGCCTTATCCAATCCCTTCCTCTTCGTTATTACTCAACCAATCTATATGCAATCAGTCACCCAATCCAATACTTACCTCTCAAATTTTCATAAACAAGACTATTTATTTCCATCCATAATTCTACCACATGGTTCAAATGTTATTTTATTCTCTAATATTGAACCCACAAAAAGACAAATTTTATTCACTATTTGTAAGAAGTTTGGGTGAAGGGGGAGAAGAGTGTGATAACCTTTTACAGGCATAGGAGATTACGGAAAACTAGTTTAGATTATTGGTACCTAAGCAATTTTAGGTATAGAAAAAAAAAAAACGGTAGGGAGGGAGCTGATAAACACAGAAAAGAAGGAGTATATATACCCAAGTAAATGAAGTTTTTGAGATATTGAGAAGAAAGAGGATCCAAATGTAGATGGGATGGGGTCGAGTCTTACAATGGAAGAAGGGAACCCCCACAACCATGGAACAGGGAAGGAGAGTAGGTACAGGTTTGAGAAGAGCAGAAAATGCCTAATAAATACAAAAAGTTTCTGTGTGAAATACTCTTGGAAAATCTGAATGAAGAGGACTTTTGCAGAGTCAAAACTCAAGTCAGACCCCAGTTAGGTTTAGACCTGCATAAAACATCAGGTCTAGAACAACTGTGGAAAATTGTACTTTCAACCATGGCAAATGGTAACAGTGCCCACATGTTTATTAAAAGAAGATTTGATTGGCAAGTCCTAAACCAGAAGTTATATATACTCAATTCTATTCTAAGAAGAATCTTGTTTTATTTTTCTTCTCCTAGGCTATTTCTTCATGAAAAATAAATGTTTACAGAAGAAGGTTTCATAGAACATTTTTAAATATTTAAAACTATAAAATAAATAAATAAAATGCCTGGACTGTGTATAAAGAAATAACCTCTGAAGTCCTATTTTGAAGAAAATTTGAACCTAGAAGATGACCCAAATATTACCTTTCATCTGTATTCATATTTCCTTGGAACACAGAAATTCATATTAACATTGCCCCTCCATTTCAATCTCTATCACCTCTAGACTTTCCAACTTTGACACAACTCACTAGTTTTCCCTCCACCACCTGTTTGAACTTTCCTGTTTTCAATGAAACAGCCCTATAATATGTGTGCTGGATAAATTGCATTCTCTCTCACAAGGAACCCTGTAAGGGGCTGTAATTGTTCCCCATGTTGTGCTTTTCTCTATAGAGTTCATCTAAAAGTTATCTAAACTTTTGCTTTGTAAGAAACAGAAGAACAGTGAAGTTCATTGGGTGAAGGCTGTAGGAGGAAGTTGAATATATTATTACAGTTTAGGGCCAAATGTCTTAATAATTTACTAAGACAAATTTTTATAGAATTCCAATTATATATAGCAACTTCTTAAGAAAGTCTTATGGCTGATATTTAGAAGTTTAAGATGTTTTGACCACTACTTCTATGAACTTTCTAGAAACACTTCATGGGATGAAGTCGAGGGACAGGGCTTATGATTTGTGTGAACTCTGTGTCTGATAGAAGAAAAAGTTGGCTCCAATCAACAGACTGTGGGGTCGGGCTCCAAATTTCTTAATAGGACACCCATAGCACAAGAGTTAATAACAAGAATCAACAAATGGGACTTACTTAAACTAAAAAGTTTTTTCTCAGCAAGAGAAACAATAAGAGAGGTAAATAGGGAGCCTACATCCTGGGAACAAATTTTTACTCCTCACACTTCAGATAGAGCCCTAATATCCAGAGTATACAAAGAACTCAAAAAATTAAACAATAAGATAACAAATAACCCAATCAACAAATGGTCCAAGGACCTGAACAGACACTTCTCAGAAGAGGACATACAATCAATCAACAAGTACATGAAAAAATGC
>NW_026005153.1:0-2031 GCF_001458135.2 Marmota marmota marmota | reverse complement strand
ATTAGGTTTAGGTTTAGGATTAGGGTTAGCATTTGAGCTAGCTTAGGTTTAGGGTTAGGGTTAGGTTCACTGTTAGTTCTAGGGTTAGAGTAGGTTTATCTTTAGGTCTAGTGTTATCATTAGGGTTAAGTTTAGAGTTAGAGTAATGGGTAGGGTTCAAGCTAGGGTTAGGGCTTGGGTTAAGTTTAGGCTTAGGGCTGGAGTTAGGTTTAGGGTTTGACCTTGGGTTAATGTTAGGGTGAGGTTAGGTGCAAGGGTTAGGGATTGAGCTAGGTTTAGGGCTAGGGTGAGGGTTAGGTTTACAGTCTGGGCTAGTGTAGGTTTATGGTTAGGTTTAGAGCTAGGGTTAGCATTAGTTTTAGGGTTATTGCTAGTATAATTGATAGAATTAGAGCTAGGTTTGGGGCTATGGTTACAGTTAGGATTAGGGCTAGAATCAGGGTGAGGTTTGTGGTTTATGCTAGGGTTATTTTATGGTAAGGTTTAGTGTTTGAGCTAGGATTAGGACCAGAACGAGGGTTAGGGTTAGGGTTAGGGCTAAGTTTAGGGTTAGAGTTATGCTTAGGGTTAGGTTTAGGGCTGAAATTAGGCTGGGTTTTGTGTGAGGTTTAGGGCTACTGTTAGGTATATGGTAATGTAAGAGCTAGAGTTATGGTTATGGCTATATTTAGAGTTCATCTAGTGTTAGGGTTAGTTTTGTTAATAGGATAAGTTTTAGAGCTAGAGTTTTTGTTAGGGTAAATGTCAGGTTCAGGTTAGGATTAGGTTTAGGGTTAGGTCCAGAAAGAGGACTAGGGTTAGGTCTAGGGGTAGAGTTAGTGTTTGGTTTCAGTTAAGGGTTATTATTAGGAATAATGCTAGGGTTGTGGATATATTTAGGATTAGGTTTAGGTCTAGGGCTAGTTTTATTGTTAGGTTTAGGGTTAGGGTTACTGGTAGGGATAGTGTTTGTTTTCGGATAAGAGTTAGGGTCAGGTTTAAACCTAGGTTTAGTGTTAGGGTCAGAATAAGGGTCAGGGTTAGAGATAGGGTTTGAGTTAAGTTTAGAGCTAGAATGAGGGTTAGATTTAGGACTAGTAATAGAGATAGGGTTTGGGGTAGGCATAGAATTAGGGTTAGGGCTAAACGTAACCCGAATGGTAGCCCTACCACTAACACTAATCCTAACCCTAACATTAACACTAAGCCTAACCGTAAACATAACACTAAACCTAACCCTAACCTTACATGAACCCTAAACATAACACTAAAAATAACCCTAGCTCTAACAAAAACCCTAAATTCATCCCTAACACTAACACTAACACTAACCCTAACCCTAAACCTCAACCTAACCCTAAACCTAACACTAACCCTAAACCTATCTCTAAATCTAACCCTGACACTAAACCTAACACTAACTCTAATGCAAAAATTAACATTAACACTAACCCTAACATTAACCTTAATCCTACCCATAAACCTAACCTTATATTTACCTTGAACTTAACCTTAACACAAACCCTAACCCTAACACTAACTCAAAGTCTAATCCAAACCCTAACAATAACCCTAACCCTAACCCTAAACCTCACCACAACACTAACTCTAGTGCAAATTTTAACACTAAACCCAAACCTAACAATAACACTAACAATAACCCTAACACTAACCCTAATGAAAAACCTAACACTAACACTAACTCTAATCGTAACCCTATCCTACCCGTAAATGTAACCCTAATCCTAAACCTAAACCTAAACCTAAACCTAACCCTAACCGTAACTATAACCATAATCCTAAACCTAACACTGACCCCAACCCTAATCCTAACCCAAACACAAACTTTAACCCTATCCCTAACTCAAACACTAAGGCTAACCCTAACATTAACCCTAAACCTAGCCCTAATGCTAACCTTAACAATAACCCTAACCCTAACACAACCCTAACACTAACCCTAACCCTAACCCAAAATCTAACACAAACCCTAACCATAAACTTAACTCTAAATCTACTCCTAAGCCTAAACTCACCCTATCAGTAGCAACA
>NW_026005152.1:0-2031 GCF_001458135.2 Marmota marmota marmota | reverse complement strand
ATGTTGGTTTTGCCCTTATAAATTTTAGCATTGTTCTTGAAATAATAAAAAACAAACAAACATGACATTATATTGTCTACCAAATAACCACTCGCTGACAGGTCTGTCCATTAAAACTAAATTGTCAAAATCATCTACCTTTTGAATATTTAATGATAGGCAATGCAGTGAGAATCATTCTGAATGATTCAATTTAAATTGACATTACCACGTAACATGATGTCTATATAATATTACGTGATTTTGGCTGAAGCAATTGACAGCAGAAAAAAGGAGTTAACCAAATTTTTCAACTCCTAGTCTTCCTCCTGAAGAGAAAACCAAAGAAAATATTTAAAAACTTAGCTTTAACTTATTCACTCATTTAACAAATATATACTTTAGTTTTACTAAGTTCCAGAAATCATAATAGGAGAATTTGAAAGAACTTGATGAGTAAAAGGGTTCAATAACAAATGTCCATCTTCTACTATTTTAAATGTCTGAAATTTACAACCATATACATGGATGATTAGAAAGGACAGGAGTGTTCCAGTATGCTAAAATAACTTCTTAATTCTAAATGTAGATTTTTATATTAATTAACTTTGTAGGAGACATATATCTCAGCAGTAAAAACTAAAAATTACTTTGGAATTCTTTTTACCATTGTTGGGTATAGTATTTAAAGGAAGTGTTGAATTTAAGATTTAGAAAAATATATTAGCTCTTGAGCTTGAACAAATCTTTAATGATCCTAGTACATTTCATAAGAGTCTACCATCTTAGACCTTTAAGCTTCAGCAGACAAAATAGAAGTAAAATAATCCTCTACCTGAAAAAATGCACTTTTATGTTAAATATTCTTTGAAGATTTTTTGTTTATATATTGATTTGCTTTGTTTTTTCATTGTTTCATTATTTTAGCAAATAAGTATATTTTGGAAAAACCAAAAATCAGTGCTATTGATTTTCAATGACAGAACTTCTGTATCCAGATATATGTACCAATAAATCCTTTACACTTATAGGCATATGTTATTTATTCTATTATATAGACTTCAACATTTTTCTTTTTGAAAACCCAAAGTACTGAGCAATACAAAATTTTGTCTTATGTCACTAAACATGTTTGAAGTATAGAAATAAAATAATAAGTAAAAAGACAATTTTGAATATTGCAAAACAAATGTACAACAAAGCTCCCAAAAGCTGTTACCAAAATAAGTGTAAGTATAAAATTGCTATTTTTTTTAGCATGGGAAATGTTCAACATCTATAGTTTCTCTTTTTTATTTCTCTTTTATTCCTGCTTCTATCAGAGAAAGCATTCCTTTCTAAAATACCCACTTCTTTATTTATCATGGAAGTTTGTTGTACTTAATATATTTTATTTTGCTGACAGGGGACAAGAAACAAGAATAAAACCTCTATCTGCAGGCTAGCATTACTGATCATACTTCATATATAGTAATGATCAGTGTACTGCCTCATAAATCTGAAAATAATTAACTTCTAAAAGTATAGAATGGACAGATGACTCTAGGCAAAATTGAAATGATTTGTGTATATTTGACATGTTAAATTGCTTTGTAAAACATATTACAATAATTTGTTAAGAGTAAAAAAAGAAACTCCAAGGCCAATGTCTTAGTTTGTGTAGGCTGGTAGTTAATTTGGGGACATGACCAAGGAAAATGACTTATATATGGAAAAGGGGCAAGGTGGTGAAGATAACACAAGGTCATTCAATCAGGATGATCTTCATATGGACATCTGACCTTCTGTTCTCCTGAAACCATCTCAGTTGTTTTATTGAATTAATTTATAATTGTCCACCTAAGGTAGAAAAGACATGAGCATTTTCAAATAACCTCACATCTCTTGGTTAAGAGATGCCCCATGGTGTAGGACACTGATATTTTAGGTGTCGGATTCTCCCAGACATGCCACATAGTTCATGTAAAGCCTTGGGGCAAAAATGGTGCATTAGGTGGTGGACTGGGAGACTGAGAGATCCAGATGTCAGGTCCTGCTCAGGTAGAGCTGGGT
>NW_026005151.1:0-2031 GCF_001458135.2 Marmota marmota marmota | reverse complement strand
GTAAAACATCAAATTAAGTTTCTGCTCTGGGTTGATTGTTTTTGAATTTTATCTAAAACAATTGAATAAATATGCCTGAGTTAGCTCTGGATTTCCTTTCCTCTTTTGTTATTGTCTCTCCTGATGTTAATAATTAAATCATCTCCTTTGCAGCTTTATAATAATTCTTGAAGTGAGATATGTAATTCTTCTAACTTTTTCCTTTTCCAATGCTATTTTGGCTATTTTAGGCTTTTGAGTTTCCATGTGGATTTTAGAAAAACATTTATAATGTGTAGGAAAAAAAAACACATGGAAGCATTCTGATAGGCACTGTGTCAAATCTAGAAATCAATTAGGAGATAATTGATATCATAATAATATTGAGTCTTTTGATCCACAAAGTTTTATCTCTCCATTTAGTAAGGACACATTTTAACAATTCTTTATATTAATATATAACCTTTCATATAATTATACTTAACCCTAAGTATTTCATATTGTACAATGCTACCATATATTGTAACGTTGGTTTAAAATTTTAGTTGTTTGATACTATTACATAGAATGTAATAGAGTTTAAGATATTAATCGTGTATATGAATATTTTCTTAACTTAATAGTATTATAGCTCTTCTGAAAGTTACAAAAGATTTTATATTTAAGTATGTATACTATCTGTGAATGTTTTTTTCTTGTTTTCAAATACAGATATATTTTACTCTTTTTTTGTTGTTATGTTCTCTGATTAAAACTTCCAGTAACATGTTATTAAATAAAATGTTAGAAATTAATATCTTGATTTTTATTCCTCACATTACATAGAAAGCATTCAGTGTTTTATCGCCAAGTATGATGATAATTGTAGGTTTTTCAATCCTTTATCTGGTTGGCACAGATTTCTTTTATTTCTACTTTGCTGAGATGTTTTATAAGGAATGGATGTTGGATTTCCTTAAAAGATTTTTCAACAATTTTTGAATGTTGATCACATGGCTTTCCTTATCTATCTGTTCAATTATCTGTTATTTAATAGTTTGAGATACAATTAACATGGGCCGATTCACTCATTTGGATACACAATATATTGGCTTATGTAAACATCACCATAGTCAGTTTTGGAACATAGTCATCAATGAACAAATTAACAAACAAAACAAAACCCTGTACTACCTAGCCACCGACACACAATCTACCAATCCACATCTCAACCACCAGAAGCCACTAATCCACATGATGTTTTTGTTTATTGTCCTCTCCTGGACATCTGATAGAAGCATAAATATGTCATAGGGGGACTCTGGGACTGCTTCTTTCAGGTAAATACTCTTTTCAAGCTATATCCATGTTTGAGCATTAATCAGTACGTTATTCCCTTTTATTTCCCAATAATTTTCAATATATAGATATACGTATTTCTTTGGTTATCTATTCACCAGCTGATAGACATTTAGGTTTCAACTTTGGGCTATTATGAACAATGTTAAGGTCAACATTTGTGTACAACTTGTTATGTGTATGTAAATTTTCATTTCTTGGGCTGGGATTGTGGCTCAGAGGTAGAGCGCTTGCTTAGCAATGGTGGGATCCGGGTTCAATTCTCAGTATCACATAAAAATAAAGGCATTGTGTTGTGTCCATCTACAAAAAAGATTCTCTCTCTCTCTCTCTAAAAAATAAAAATTAATTTCTTTGGAGTATATACCTAGAAATAGAATTGTGAATCACATAATAATTATTTTTAGTGTTTTCAGGTGTTGCCAGAGCATTTTTCAAAGTGTTGCGAAGTATTTTACTTTCCATTATCAGTGTATAAAGATTTCAATTTCTTCAAATCCTTGCCAATAATTGTGATAATCTCTCTTTTTAATGCAGGCATACTAGTCGGTCTGATGAGGTGATGTGCTATGCATTTGATTTTTATTTTCCTACTAATAATTTTGGGTATCTTATCATACTTATTGGCCACTTGAATGTGTTTGGAGAATATTTATTCAGATTCCTGGTCCGTTTTATAATTTTTTTATTATATATATTATATATATATATATA
>NW_026005150.1:0-2031 GCF_001458135.2 Marmota marmota marmota | reverse complement strand
AAACAGTATGAGCATTCTTTGAAAAACTGGAAATGGAACAACCGTTAGACCCAGCTATCCCACTCCTCGGACTATACCCAAAGGATTTAAAATCAGCATACTACGTTGATGCAGCTACATCAATGTTTATAGCAGCACAATTCACAATAGCCAAACTGTGGAATCAACCTAGCTGTCCTTCAATAGATGAATCGATAAAGAAACTGTGGCATATATACACAATGGAATATTACTCAGCATTAAAAGAGAACAAAATCATGGCACTTGCAGGTAAATGGATGGAGTTGGAGAATATTAAGCTAAGTGAAGTAAGCCAGTCCTAAAAAACCAAATGACAAATGTTTTCTCTGATATGAGAATGCTGATCCATAATGTGGATGGGGACAGGAAGCATGGGAAGAATGAAGGAACTATAGTTAGGGCAAAGGGGAGGGAGGAGAAGCGAGGGGGCAGGGGGTCAGAAAGACAGTGGAATGAGATGGGTAGTATTACCCAACTGCATGTATGAAGACATGAATGGTGTGACTGTACTTTGTGTACAACCAGAGACATGAAAAACTGTGCTCTGTAGGTGTACTATGAATTGAAATACATTATTCTGTCATATATAACAAAATAAATAAGTAAATTTTTTTAAAAAGACCCTTGAAACAAACCAATTTAAAAAGCAGTAGAAGGAAGGAAATAATTAAGATCAAACCTGAAATCAATGAAATTGAGAATTTAAAAAACACAAAGATTCAATGAAACAAATAGTTAATTCTTTGAAAAGAAAAACAAGATTTACAAGCCCTTTGCAAAACTAATCAAGAGGAAACGATCCAAATTAATAAAAGTAGAAATGAAAAAGAAATCACCACAGATATCACAGAAATCCAAAAGATCCTTAGGGGCTATTTTGAAAGCTTATGTTCCAATAAATTTGAAAACCCTAAAAGAATTGGATACATTTTGATAAACATATGAACTCCCAAAAGTCAATCAAGAGAACATATAAAGCCTAAATAGACCAATAATAACAAAGAGATAGAAGCAGTAACAAAAACCCTTTCCACAAACAAAAACCCAGAACCAGATAAATTCTCAGTTGAATGGTAGTTGACCTTCAAAGAAGAACTAAAGGCAATGCACCTAAAATTACTGCATGAAATAGAAAGGGTTGGAACACTTCCAAATTCATTCTATGGAGCTGATATGACACTCATACCAAACCCAGATAAGGGTGCTGAGTATATAGCTCAGTTGGTAGAGTGCATGCACAAAGCTTTGGGTTCAATCCCTAGCACCACAAAAAACAAAACACACACACACACACACACACACACAGGACACATGAAAGAAAGAAAACTTTAGACCAATATCCCTGATGAACTTAGATGCAAAAATCCTTAATATAATATTAGCAAATCACATCCAACAACATATTAATCAATTTGTACATTGTGACCAACTTGATTTTTATCCCAGGAATGCAAGGATGATTTAACATATGCAAATCTATAATGACAATACACCATATATATATATAGAGAGAGAACCAAGGATAAAAGTCACACAAACATTTCAATAGATGCAGAGAAGGCCATTGACAAAACTCAGCACCCATTTATGATTAAAAACTCTGAAGGAACTAGGGATAGAAGGAACCTACCTCAACATCATAAAGGGTATATACAATACACCCCAAGCCAACAGCATAGTGAGTGGGGAAAAACTGAAAACATTTCCTTTAAAATCTGAAACAAGACAAGGATATTCACTCTCACTATCCCTATTTAATGTAGTAGTAGAAATTCTACCCAAAGCAATTAGGAAAGAGCAGGAAATAAAAGGGATAAAAACAGGAAAGGAAGAAGTCAAATTATCACTGCAGATGATATGATCCTATGCTTAGAAGATCTAAAAAGGTCCACCAAAATACTGCTGAGAAAGAAATCAGGAAAACAATCCTTTTAACAATGGCCTCAAAAAAACCAACCAACCAACCAAACAACAACAACAACAACCAAAAAAAAAAAAAAACCTAGGAAT
>NW_026005149.1:0-2031 GCF_001458135.2 Marmota marmota marmota | reverse complement strand
GGGAACCATTCTGAAGTCAAACAACAACAAGTGCTGGCGAGGATGTGGGGAAAAGGGAAACTCTTGTACATTGCTGGTGGGACTGCAAATTGGTGCGGCCAATTTGGAAAGCAGTATGGAGATTTCTGGGAAAGCTAGGAATGGAACCACCATTTGACCCAGCTATTGCCCTTCTCGGACTATACCCTGAAGACCTTAAAAGAGTGTACTATAGGGATACTGCCACATCGATGTTCATAGCAGCACAATTCAAAATAGCTAGACTGTGGAACCAACCAAGATGCCCTTCAATAGATGAATGGATAAAAAAAAATGTGGCATTTATACACCATAGAGTATTACGCAGCACTAAAAAATGACAAAATCATGGAATTTGCAGGGAAATGGATGGCACTAGAGCAGATTATGCTAAGTGAAGCTAACCAATCCCTAAAAAACAAATGCCAAATGTCTTCTTTGATATAATGAGAGCAACTAAGAACAGAGCAGGGAGGAAGAGCAGGAGGAAATGATTAACATTAAACAGAGACATGAGGTGGGAGGGAAAGGGAGAGAAAAGGGATATTGCATGGAAATGGAAGGAGACCCTCATTGTTATACAAAATTACATATAAGAGGTTGTGAGGGGAATGGGAAAATAAACAAGGAGAGAAATGAATTACAGTAGATGGGGTAGAGAGAGAAGATAGGAGGGGAGGGGAGGGGGGATAGTTGAGGATAGGAAAGGTAGCAGAATACAACAGTCACTAATATGGCATTATGTAAAAATGTGGATGTGTAACCGATGTGATTCTGCAATCTGTATTTGGGGTAAAATGGGAGTTCATAACCCACTTGAATCTAATGTATGAAATATGATATGTCAAGAGCTTTGTAATGTTTTGAACAACCAATAAAAAAATGGAATTTTATTTGTAGTTACAATCTAGGGGCATTTCATGGATTCTTAAACAGATTGGGCTTATAAAGATGAAAGGGAGGAAGTTGACTTTGATTTCTTTAAAACAATAACTACAGTGTTTTCTTTTTTTTTTTTTTTTTTTTTAGTACTGAAGTCTTCCCAGTCTACCTCAGAACAGAGAAAACACTACAAGAGGCAGAAAAGCAAGCAAACACAAAATCATCCATTTCAAGTATCATTCATGCAGAGTCAGAGTCCCCAGAGTCAGGAGCTAAAGTGGACTTTGAAGTACCAATAACATGCCTGCTTCTGATGGTCTGCGCTCTTCACTTTGTGTGAAGCAGCGACCATCCTAATCATTTTGATTGTGCGAATGTTTCAACCAAGCAAAGAGAATGAGGAAGAATATTCTTCCCTTTATGTATATATACATTTGGGGGGTACCAGAGGTTGAACTGAGGGGGACTTGACCACTGAGCCACATCCCCAGCCCTATTTTATATTTCATTTAGAGACAGAGTCTTACTGAGTTGCTTAGTGCCTTGCTGCTCTGGAGGTTGGCTTTGAACTTGCAATCCTCCTGGTTCAACATGGCAGGGATTACAGGCATGCATCACCCTGCCTGGGTTTCCCTTTATATTTTGGTAGAGCATATTTTGGCGTTCAAAGTGAATAACAACACATTGTGCTTAAAGTGCTAAAGTTTAAGGGTCATGTACTTCTTGAGCAGGTCTAGCAGTTCTCAAAGTAGATTTTAATAAAGTAAAGGGCTGCTAAAGGACACAAACTTTAGAGTCAGAAACCTGGGTTCAAATCCAGTCACCACTGCGTACACACTGAGTGACCTCAAAAATGCACATTGCTTAACCTCAGAAAGCCCTGTCTTAATATGCACATAACAATATTTCTAGAATAAATTGAATAATGTATATGAAATATTTTACAATGTCCCTAAATTACAGAAGGCATTCAATTAATGGTAGCTATTTGTTTATGTAATGTTATAATAAGAGATGCTAAGAAAATCTCTCCTCCCTTTTTTTTAAAAAAAAGTTGTAAATAAGAGAAAAAGAAAATACCTCATTTTAGAATCTAAACCGTTCTCTGAGTTTTTTTTTTTTTTTTTTTTT
>NW_026005148.1:0-2031 GCF_001458135.2 Marmota marmota marmota | reverse complement strand
ATCTACACTGAAGATAAACAGAGTCTGCTTATTGTATGTTTTTCTCATGAGAGAGGGTAGATATGCAAGATGCTAAGTAAACACACACACACACACATACACACAGAGAGAAAGAGAGAGAGAGAGAGAGAGAGAGAGAGAGAGAGATTTAAACCCTTCTCTTGGATGTTTCATTGATCATGATCAATCAAATTCTATTGGCCAAAAAAGTGTGCACATTGAAGCCTAACTTTAATGAAGTAAAAAATGTATTTCTCACATGAAAAATGGAAAGAAACAGATAATATATGCTAAACAAAGCTAAAAATCCACCAAAATTATTCTCATTTTATAGGAACATTTCTGCCAACTCCTTTGACAACACTTCCCTGGATTTGAGTCTTATCTGAGTCCAAATTTCATCTGCTTTTCTCACAGCTTCTTAACCTGCCGTCTGTGTCTATGTTTCAGTCTTCTGAATAATTCTTCCACCCATCTCTTCTCAGAAAATTGAATCTCAAGTTGGACTACATTTTCGGCAACTCTGGCTTGATGCTTCTGTCTTGTTGTATTCTGGACTGCGAGTGGTTGAGCCCTCCTCCATCCCACAACTCCTTTATGCAGCAAAGGATGTCCCTAGGACACCACCAGAAGCAGCATCTCTGAATCTCCAAACAGTCTATGACAAAATAAGCCATATTTGAGTCAGCTATTAGTGTCCTTTAGTTCCCCTGTTATGGATGAAGCAATTTTTCCATTTCAGAACTTTATGTTTTATGCAACAGGATCAAAAGGTGTGAGCATGTCAGATGCAGAGAGGAAAGAATCCAGAGGGTTGCATCGCATAAGCAAAAAAAAAAAAAAACCCAAAAATGCATGAAGTTTGAGAGCCAACATCAAGATTGGAAATAGGTGGGGCTTATATGCACTACAAAAAGAGAGTATGGTGCCTCATTCCTCACAGACTGAGAGAGTGTTAGAGCACCTCAAAGGCTGGTACCAAAGTTGCCCATCTTTAAGAAAAGGGCTAAGAGCCTGTGGTTGGTGACCACTGTGAATTAAGAGGGATCCTCCTTCCATGGAGACATAACTGTGTAAGACTCTGGAGATCTTTATGTGACAGGGGGAAGGAAGAGTCAAGAACGTCTGATATTGAATCTCCCTCCAAAGTGAAAACAGAAGAGATATCTGAGGAGATAAATTTTGACTTACAAAGGTCAAGCCAGCAGGACATTTCAGCAGACCATGATATAGAGGGAAAAGTGCGCCCACAGATGTCAGGGTTTGGGATGTCACTCATTTCATCCTCATAATTCCCTACTCAGTCTCTCTATCCTTCCTTCTCTTACCTTCTTCCTCTCCTCTCCCAACTTCCCTAACCTCCACTGCTTTGCTCTGTGTATCTCTATTTGGTTTTGCTTTCTATTGATTCTCTCCTGCTGCTCTCTTCCTATATCTGGAAAGATACTTATGGCCAGCAGTGAACCTGTATCCTTCTTATAATGCAGTAAGAAGCCCTTCCGTCTCCATTTCTTGGAAGAACCAGCGTAATTCAGACATTCACCATCCACACTCATCTCTGTAGCAAAACAAATGTTTTAACACCGTGTGCATGCAAGAAGAACACAAGATGGTCCCCTGCAAACTATTGACAGGCAGGTGCATCTCATAAGGGAACAGGAACCACACAAATTGCAGATAGCACTGAAAGTGTCTATGATGTACAGCAGCCATCACTACCCTATGACCAAGAAGAATCTCTACTACTAAAAATCACCAATAACTTTGGAGCATGGCTGTTCATTTCTTCTACCACTCACTCCAAATTCCAGGGTACTTCAAATTTGGAACAACCTTAGATTACAATTATCAGCAGAAAGTTAGGAGGAGCCTTGTATTCATGTCACATGGATATTTGGTCATCACCATGACCCCTACAGACTATGAGTTCTTAAGATTAATAAAATATCACTTTAATCTCAGGCAAGCCCTCCTCACATCCTCTCAGATGACAAGCACTGAGAAAGTCCTTATTCCTGTCTCTTATACACA
>NW_026005147.1:0-2031 GCF_001458135.2 Marmota marmota marmota | reverse complement strand
CCCCATCTACTGTAATTCATTTCTCTCCTTGTTTATTTTCCCATTACCCTCACAACCTCTTATATGTAATTTTGTATAACATTGAGGGTCTCCCTCCATTACCATGCAATTTCCCTTTTCTCTCCCTTTCCCTCCCACCTCATGTATCTGTTTAATGTTAATCTTTTCTTCCTGCTCTTCCTCCCTGCTCTGTTCTTAGTTGCTCTCATTATATCAAAGAAGACATTTGGTATTTGTTTTTTAGGGATTGGCTAGCTTATATGAGACAATGCAAGTAAGTTTAGAGATGATAGGATGGGGCTGTGAGAGTTTTAAGGTAATAAGTGTATTAACCCCCTGATAAGAATTAACTTGGTGGAGACTAATCCACAAAGCTACACCAAGTTAATTCTTATCAGGGGGTTAATACACTTATTACCTTAAAACTCTCACAGCCCCATCCTATCATCTCTAAACTTACTTGCATTGTCTCATATATGAGATTTTTATTTTATTTTATTTTTTTAGATACCATATATCTTAACCATGACAACATCTCTCTCATTTCAAGGCTCTAGGTTCTTTTAAAGAATCTACCTGATTTGGTTATCCCCTGTTATAGTTTGTAATGGAATGTCTCCAAAGGCTCATGTATTGGAGACTTGGTCCAAAGCTGGTCATTCTATTGGGAGATTGTGGAGACTTCAAGGAATGGGGCTTAGTTGGAGAAGGTGGGTCACCAGGGATGTGCCTTTGAGGATATGTTTTGTTGTCCATGACCACCCATTCCTTCCTCAACCCCCAACTTTCTGTCTCTGCTTCCTGGCTACCAGGAAGTGAGCAGATTTGTATTGCCCCACCTACCATGATGTTCTGGCTCACCACAGGCCCCAAATCAATTGAGTCAAGTGACCATGGATTGAAACCTCTGTAACCATGAATCATACATAGTTAATCTCTCCTCCTCTAAGTTGATTTTCTCAAGTATTTTGTTACAGTGATGGAAAACTGACTAACACAAGCCCAACCAGGATAGTCCCTTTTTTAATTAAACAAGGACAAATTATTAGAGAACCAAATTATATCTGTAAAATCCTTTCATTTTGGTCTTTTAATGTACACTAATCATGGAATGAAATCCCATCATATGCACCAGTCCTAACTACACTTCATTGAGAAAAGGGTGCAGCATGTGTACACCAGGGGTTAGAAATCTTGGGATCCATCTTAGGCTACTGTTTATAATACATGTCTGAAAGGTGAAACTTTATTAGGAAAAAACAGAGTGAAAAGAGCACAGAGCCAAAGAAAAAAACTACAAAGAATTCCAGTATTTAGTAATGGTACAGAGGTGTCTGAGATTGAGGTAGAATAAATAGTAAAGGCTCTATTATTTTTGCTGTTTTTGTAATTGAAGGACCAATATGCTTAATCATGTTCTCAAGTATATGAAATGATTGATCTGAGGCTTTGCAACTTGATATAAAAGTTTGATAGGTCTGAGAAGGTTACCAATATTTTAGACTTATAATGTAGTAGAATTACTAAATGGAATAAATCAGAAATTATCATTTAAAGTCCCTTTATTTGATGATAGTAAGAATAGTGACTATCCTAAGGTCATCTAGTCAGAATGACAGAACCACAGTCTCTTGACTCTGAATTCAGCATTGGCTTTTTTTCTTTAATTATTATTAGTCTATTCTACAAGATTTAAATTATGATGTTTTATGCAAAAAAAAATTATCACTAACATAGTGAAAGCAAGATTATTCAGGAGATATAACTCTACTCCTAACTTCATCCATACTTTAAGAAACAGCAGGGAAGCCTGAGGATGTTCTAGCTTTCAAGAGACAATGCTCATAGAATCCGTCACCTAGCTCAATAATTACACTTGCAAAAGGTATACTGCAGGTCACCTTTTAAATGAATCAAAAATCTACCCCCAAATATGGGCTCCATGTTACTTTACTCCTCATCAAGGAGGCATTCAAAGGGTTGAAATGTTTTGTAGGGTTCTTTTAAAAAAAAAAAAAAAATATATATATA
>NW_026005146.1:0-6988 GCF_001458135.2 Marmota marmota marmota | reverse complement strand
TCTCCTTCTAGATATTCTACCTCCTCCTCCTCAGGGTTTTGTTGACCAATATTAGATCCCTTCCCCTTCTTACAGTAGGCCTGCGTGCCCTGTGTCTCCTTTTTTCTTTTTTTTTCATTTTTATCTTACGTAGTTGTTGTAGCAATATATCAAGGTCCTCAGAACTCTCTGAGTCGCTTGTGTTCTCAGGCGTTTTTAATTCGGTCAAGTCTGGGTAGAGCCTTCTCCTATTTTTATTTTTAGGCTCTTTTGCTTTCTCACTACTCTTACTCTTAATACTCTCTGCCACTTCACTATGTGATCCTTCAGATTTTTCCTCATGTAGTTGCTCAAGAACAGCTTGACCCTCACTCACAGCTTCTTGGCATTTACTATCTGCTATACATCCTCTAACTTACTTCCAAAGTGGTATAACACCACCCTCTAAGGTGCCTTGTTCACGAGCGAAATCTAGATCTTTCCCTAATTTGTCCCAGCTAGGAATCGTAAGACTCCCTGAAAAAGCAAACCAAGGAGCTGCTATATCAGCTTCTCTCAAAAACATCTGCAAAGTGCTCTGCTTTACCTTAAGTCCCTTTGAACGTAGCAACCCATCTAGGGCCAACAAAATTGGGCTTGAAGAGGTAGCACCCATAATGTCTCCAAAGATATAATGAAAGTGAAAGTACAAAAATCCCCGCTCTCTCCTTTTCTACAGAGGAGCGTCCCGCTACTTACTTGCGGATTCCCACTTACCTGGGAACTTACTGGTGCACCACCCTGACTGCTGAAAGTTCTGGATCCTGGGTTCGAGGAATATGTTCCCCGTACGGGCCACCAACTGTCGCGACCCCTCGCCGGCAAGGGAAAACACGACACAGGATTCTTCTTTCAGCAGTTTATTCAGGCCTTGAGTCATGTATCATCTTCTAGTGCCCGCCACGCCCAAGCACAGCTTAATAAAGCCCCCCGCATCCCAATCCTAAGCCGCCACGTGGATCTCTCTCATAGGGTGGTAAGGGATTGCGCGCCAACTCTCCATAAAAGGAGTTGTTTATCACAGGCCACAGTGGAAGCCGGCGCCATCTTCTAATGACGGCCACGGTCTATAAGAATGGCTTACCACACTTACATGTTTATAAATGATACTTTCCCCCAATGAAACTCATCTCATTTTCTAAAAATTTTACATGAAATAAAAAACCACTGTCTGTCATTTATTAGTTTTTTTTTGTATCATTTTGAAATGGTAGCTTTAAGTAGGCATATCTATGTAAATTCTATCATATTGGTCTCTAGTTCTAAATTTTTATGCATTAAAAAGTGACACCATTTTTAAGGAAAAAAATAAATGCATTGTCACTAAATTTTAAATAATTTCCATTTTATTTACTATGAATATCATCTTAGAGTTTTTAAATACATAATTAAAATGTTACAATAGGTCTATACTAGTTGTTACTGGTCTCTCAATTACCATGCCTTACAGTCCTCCAGAAGGAAAATGTGAGCAACCTTGGCCAAGCCATAGTCATGGCCTTGCCCAGCATTAAGACTTCTTCATAAGTACTCACTTCTGCAGTGCTTAACCAGAATCCTTGAACAAACACAGATTAAGCTGAACCTTCCCTGAAGCATTTGGTAAACTCTAAATCCTACCTAATCATTTAAGCATAACTTGAAACTCTTGAGGACACTCTTCAGACCACATGTTAATCCCTCTACTGTGTGATAGTTTTCTTGTGTATGGGATGATTTGTGATGCAGTAATTTGTTCCCATAGATTCGCCAACTGATTTTTACAAATTGATATTCAATAACTATTAGATGAATTAACACTGGGACAAATGATTCTAAGAATTAAAATGTATAGTTTTCTGAGGATTATGAGAGGAAATCCAAAGTACTTATAAACTTGAAAAGAAAAATAAATTAAAAGCCTTTGAAGCTCAACTGGTACTTGCCAAATACATTTCAAAGCATTGATTATAGTGATTCTTAATTAAACAGAATCTCCTTAATTAACTTCAATCCACATTTCCATATTTAAGTACACACTTTGTAATAAGTAACTTTCTTTTGTTTATGTTTTATAAAGCCTTTAGATATCATTTTGTGCCATATGTTTGTCCTTTATTTACCTTGATCAAGTTTCTGAAGTTGTCATATTATAGAGAATAAAGAATACTTAATAAAAAAGATATTGATATTATGTTATTAAAATATTTTTATTTAAAATTTTGGTGTTTTTTTTACACTGAGAGACAAATCTGTGTATATTTATCATGTACATGGTATTTTGAAGCATGTATACACTATGGAAGGGTTTAATCTAGCTAATCAGAATAACATCATTAACTATAGACATTATACCCTAAAATTATGTCTATCTAACTGCAATTACATACCTATTGACTATTATCTCCACTATTTCCTAACTACCTTTAATGTCTCTGGTAACCACTATTCAACTTTTTATAGTTCCTCATATCAGTGCAATATTGCAATGTTTGTCTTTTTGTGTTTATTTTTAATGTTCTTAAGTAAAATAAAATCATTTTTTCTTTTTTTAAATTTTGATTTGTTATAAATGACAACAGAATGCATTACAATTCATATTACACATATAGAGCATGATTTTTCATGTCTCTGGTTGTACACAAATTAGAATCACATCCTTCTTGTCTTCTTACATGTACTTAGGGTAATGATGACCATCACATTCCACCATCTTTCCTACCCCTATGCCCCCTCCCTTCCCTTTTCCCCTTTGCCATATCTAGAGTTCATTTTATGTTTGGCAATAACCTGAGTGGTGTATGAATTTAGCATGTGTTAGTTGTTTTTAATAATCATTGATTTTATGATATTTACCAGGCTCCCCATTGGCTATGATTTAAATATACAGAAATGTGGATTTTACCCTTCAAAAATTCAACTGCAAATTATTTGTGAGTTTAAAATTAACTACCATATAGAAATGCTTATTGAACTTTCTGATCCGTGCATTGTTATATAGTATAAAGAAACTTATGTAGTTGTCCAGTTGTATGGCTTCAATATATTTGACATAGAAATAAGGTGTAACTAATTTTCCCTCTTGCTGCTTCATATCCCCACAGAATTCTAGTTTTAAAGATAATTTCTCTACTTAAATTCTTTACTATGTTCTATACATCACTAACATTTTATCCTATTTACATGTGATTTACTAGTAACTAATTACAACCATGGAATCATAACACTTATATAAATATCATAATTTTTAAATGTTTAAAAGATAGATTTTAAAATGAACAATTTTCTATATAATATATCTATATATTATTGATTAAAGCACAAAAGTAAAACTATACTATGTACTTAGTAATAGAATTTTCAAACAAAAACAACCAACTCTTCACAATTTTAAATACATTAATAACTTAAAAGCTGTTATAATAGATATTAATTGGAGATTAGTTCTAATTCTATTTTAGATTGAATTGTTTCCATATAAATTCCAGGTGATTCACATACAAAAGTAGTGCTGACTCTACCATGGAAAAATGTATAAAATATTTTCACTTGTGTCTTTGATTAACCCTACTAGTGAATCTGAATGTTCCCAATTTAATGGTTATATAGGATCTCATATTCCACTTGATACTTCTCCTAGAATGCAGAAGTTAAAAACATGAAAAGTGAACTACAAATACTTAAGTTATTATTTCCAGAAAAAAGAAGCAACTTTACATTTTGTATACATAATTAATTTTTTTTTAAAAGTTACTAGTGCTAATATTAGCTAGAACTTTTACTGGAATGATATTTTTTTTCCTTTGAGGAAAACATACTTTTTTCTTTACATTGAAGTTGAGTAAGAGGGCAAAGTAATATGCAAAATGTAGAGAAGAATTATTTGTTGCTTTCAGAGGACATGACAAAAGTCAAAATAGCAGAGGAAATTTATCTTAATGCTTGAGGAAAATATTTTCAATTTATAGTTTGTAAAGTTTAAAAACTGAAAGAAAATAAAAGAAATGTAAAAACAAAATTAGAAAAACTGTACTTTGGTAGATACTATGAACATGACTGCATGACCCATAACTCCGTAAGTCATTTGAACATTTGTTGATAGGACCTTGAGTCTACATAAAATATATCATGTTAATTTATTAACTTGAGAAAATGAGAATTGCCTTTAATGTTTAAAAACATGTCTTTGGTACCTTACTTGATTTACTTCGACTTTTGGCCCATAAAAAGAAGAAAAAGTAGTCCTCTGTAAATACTCCTTTTGTAAATCATTTCATTTCTTCATATTATCAGGTAAAATTCATGTTTTCACGTTACATAAAAATATGTATGTTCTTTGTATTATGAAAAAAAGAATAAAAATTGTGCTTTTTTATACCATAAGCTTAAGTTTTAAGCTCTACAATAAGTAGAACACTCATGAGAACACTCATGTTCTCCACTTCCTGCAGTTTTCAATGGCTGTGGTAATGACAGTGTATATGGACTGCACAGGGAGTGAATTCAATAATTGGAGAAGCTTGTGAAGAAGCAGTGGGCAAAGAGATAAGATTGTTGCAGGTTGAACGCTAAGTTGGGAGATACCAAGTTTTGGCATTAAATTCAACCCTCTATATTAGGCATGACACAGTTCATTTTTCCTGAACCCCTTTCCAAAAAAATATTTTTTTAAATATTATCATATTTTGAGGGGTACAAGGGAAAACACTTTTCCTTACTGCTACTGAGTTTGTTACATTTTAGTTGTTCATAATATTTTGGTATTTGTACTTGCAAAAAACTACCTAAGTCTCGGAATTTCTTGATCTTCTCTATTTTCATTTTGCTTGAAAATAATCCAATTTGTTTTCTGAGATCATGTCTTATTTGAATTATCTTATTAAATGCAGCCTTTAGAAAATGATATCACTCTTTTCCAATTCATGACTTCATTAGGTGCATGATATGCATTCCAGGTAATTTCTGTCAACTTTTTGAGCCATGTTTCACTATCATCTAACATAGATCATCATCTGTTCATGTACAGAAAACAATTACCCCGAGGTTTGTATACCAGCATTTAAGCCAATACTATATATTTTTTCAGTGTTTGTTAGAACACTATTCTATTCCAAGGAATCAGTTTTGGAACTGGGAAGGGTGTAGGGTGGGTTCTTCTGGAAAAACAAAACAAAACAAAAATATCTCTCAAAGACCGCATACCAAATTGTCCATTTCATTCCTGTGCTAGTAGTGAATGCACCATTTTTAGAGGTTTGACTGGAGGACAAAGGAGATCAAATACAGTTGAAAGTGAATTTTATATAAAAAATATTTAAAAAATCTTAGTATTAGAATAACTCCTCTATTGAATTATTTTTAGTTAAAATGAGGCTTTTGTTTGTTTAAATTGGGAGATATGCGAATATGTATGAATGCTGAAGAGAAGGTGGTTGGTAGTAGAGTTTAAAAAAAAAGTCCAAATACTGGTAAACAAATCAGATCTTTCAGAATTTGAGGAGAGTGGAAGCATCAACTTTAACAGGACATCCTCTTCCTCATAGGTTTTGAAGAGAGGATGATGTATGAGGATGCACAGAGTTTGCAAGATTTGGACACACACACACATACATGCACACACAAATAAAGTCTATCTGATAGGATTTTTCTTTTATTGTGATTGTTTGCCTTATTCTCGATTGTTTTTTCCTTTATTACTATTAACTAAGTTAAGATCCTGGAAGAGATTTATGATCAATCAAACATGTGTCCCTGTCAATGAAAATTTGTAAATTCATCCACTAGTATTTAACAGAAAAAAAATCAGTCACAAAGCACATACTCATTACTTTGAATTGTATTCAATGTAGCATAATGGGCCAGTTCATATCTTGCAATAATGATGTACTTTACCAGCCCCAGATTTGAATAAACTTGCAGTTATGCTATGGAGAGGAAAATATGATCTTTTGGTAATTTTGATACTACCCATTAACCAGATGGTGGTTTTTTTGAAATTGTTATTTTGCAGCATGTGATTCAGTATAGTGTTATATAATGGCACCACCATTCACATCCTTTCTGGGCATATAATAACATTCAGCCTTTTGTTTTCCAATATAATAAGATTAAGCATCATGATCCTACATAAAGTGCATGACCTTGATAAGATTTTTTTCATTATATGTTGGACTCAATGTCTGTCCAAGTTTATGCAGTATGATAAATTTGGAAAAAGTCTTTTAATTCTGTTTTACTGCAAATATCAAAACAATTTCTTATTAACTAACAAAAGTTTCACCTTTTGATTTTAGTATGTTTTGGTACAAATATCCAGAAAAAATTCTGCATACAATCAACTATGATGATATAATCATTGAATGCATTTCTGAAACAAATTATTCAATTGATGTCATTTTTAGGACAGATATCTAAAATTATAGAACTGAAGAAAATTATTAAGCAAACAAAGGAAAATGCCCATCATCTATACAGAACTCAATAAGAGGTGTAAAATATAAATTGTCCTATAATTGAATTTCTCCTGCAGCTATATAGAACTGTGCAGAGGCTACAAATAGTGGATAATTTATGCCTCTTTCTGTTTATCTATCTCAATCATCTGTCTTCTACTTCTACCTACCTATCTCTCCAAGTTAGAAGCTATTTTTCAAAAGTATTTTGAAAGACTATTGGGACAAGTGTCTTGTAATACAATTTGGTAATGAAGTATATAATGTTTTAGACATGTAATGTAGGTATAGGAAGTAGAATGATGTGAAAATAGCATGGGAATTATACTAAAGAACTTCAAAGTAAGGAATATTTAAAGACGTGATAATGGGAATGTTTGGTTTACCAAGCTTCCTGGAAGGATAATGATGAAAGAGAGTGATTGTGTTATTTAAATTTAGGTTTTACCATGTTTAAATTTGTGATTTGTAAGTTGGGGTTAGAGTAAAAGCAAACATTTTAAAAGCTTTTACATTTTAATTACATATATATATATATA
>NW_026005145.1:0-2031 GCF_001458135.2 Marmota marmota marmota | reverse complement strand
TTTTTTTTTTTTTTTCCCTGAGTCAGGGTCTGGCTCCTTGCTCAAGACCTTGCCGAGTTGCTGAGTCTGGCCTTGAACTTGTGATCCTCCTGCCTCAGCCTCCCAAACCGCTGGGATTACAGGCATGTGCCACTGTGCCCAGCTAGAATGTTTTTTTTTTTAAATAAAAACAATGCATACATATCTAAGTACATATGTATTTTTGATGAAAACATTTTACAAGATTACAAAGAAATCAATTACATTGAAATATATTGTTCCTGTTAAAAGAACAAATATATAAAATGGTGGTAGATATGCTCCTTTATTAATGAGTTAAATAATGAGCTTTAGCAGGTGCAACTAACATGATTTTAAAATTGTGAAGGACCTAGATGGTATTTTGGTATTTGCAGCAACTAAACGGTGATAGGAAAGCATCTAGACAGGTAGTCACATCCTAATATCGCCAGTGCACTTGTGGCTTGTTACCTATGTTTGCACTGGAAGAAAATGTTAAATTTTAATTAAGATATTAAGGAAAATAAAGATATAATTTTATTTCCTATCCACGTTTATAGACTCCCCTGAATGCTAACTGTGCTCTTTGGGTTGAGAGCCCCTCTGGGTGTTTGAAACTGCTTTAATGAACAATGAAGTGGTCCATAACGTACCCACAGAGTCTTTGGGGGAAAATAGCGCTCCTTTTCCCAACACATGAGCACACACACAGTCTCTGCCACCTGTGAAACCCAAGATGGTAGAGGGATGCAGGGCAGGGTGCGGTTGGGGACAGGAAGGGTCCTGGGCACTCCTGCAAGTGAGCACATTTGGGTCCAATACTTCTCAGTGGCTCCTCTGACACCACCCACAACAAGTTCACATGATATTATACCCTGGGCCAAGGGACAATGGGTTCACAACATTCTAAGCCACAAGAGGTAACTCAAATGGCAAACAGAGGTAAATTCCACTTTAGATACTTTGAAATTTTAAAACAAACCCAATGAACTAAGTTTACTGTTTCAGATCTTGGAAAACAGTCCCCTCTACCCCACCCCCACCGCACACACAAACCCTAAGGAAAATGTGAGGCAGGAAAGAAAGATGATAGCAGGAATAAACAAATTAGAAAGCACAAAAACAGTGGAATCAATAAATAAAACCAAGAGCTGGTTTCTTTGAAACAGCTAATAAAAAAAGACCAACCTCTGGCAAATATAATCAAGAAAAGAAAAGAGGCCCAAATGAAATCAGAAATGAGACTGTGATTATAACAATGAATCAAAAAGATTAAAAAATATTGAGGTGGGACAGTATGAAGTAATGTACTTCAGTAGCAAATTTGTTTGAAATGATCAATTAAACAGATGATAGTCTATAAAGTCATAAACTAATGCAGTTGATACAAGAAATGTGGATTGGATCAGCAAGCAAGGAACAATCTGAGAATGAGAAATGTATTAAAGGATAATCCTCCCACTCCCAAAAGGGACATTTTTACCCACCCTGGTGTCTCTGGAGAAATCTTTCCAAATTTTACAGAACACTACATTTCCATGTTATATAAATTAGACTTTAACATAGGAAAAGAATGGCAAAAAAAAAAAAAATCTGTTAATTCATTTTGTAAGGCGAATACAGTTCTGATTTTAAGTCCTGATACCAACTAGTTTTTTTAGAAAAGAAACAGGATTCAATATAATTTAAGAATACAGTTCCGGAAAGTGGTGTTTAGCAGCACATTAAGAAACTGTGAGTCACCATGAACTTGAAGGACTTCCCCAGCGATGCAAAGAAGGTTCAGCACAGGGGTGCCTCGTAATACAATGCTTCAGATCAATAAATTAAATAATAGGAACCATGTGATCAGAATAGTGCATGCCAAAAAAAAATGCATTTCAGTAGATGTTGAAACAGTTTAAAACATAGGAATAGTAAACACACTTCCTTATCATAATAAAGATCTATTTAAAAAAAATTCACTTTTTTTGGAATATGCAGAAAGTTAGGAACTTCTTGACATTTCCATATGGACACACATACATCTGT
>NW_026005144.1:0-2031 GCF_001458135.2 Marmota marmota marmota | reverse complement strand
GGTTGTTTTAAAAAAAAAAAAAAAAGGCATATGATCTTGGGGGAGGGGAGTGGGAGCGAGTACCGGGGATTGAACTCAGGGGCACGTGACCACTGAACTACATCCCCAGCCCCATTTTGTATTTTATTTAGAGACAGGGTCTCACTGAGTTGCTTAGCCCCTCGCCATTGCTGAGACTGGCTTTGAACTCAAGATCCTCCTGTCTCAGCCTCCCAAGTCACTGAGCACAGCCCTGAAACCCCAGCAGTGGCCTCACAGTCCTTACCAGGTGAGAAAATCCAGTAGAGGGTCAAAAGAGTTCTGAGGCTGTGGATGGTGTAGGCCTTAGGAAAACTGAAAAGAAACCTGCCCATTTCTGGATCCCACTTCAGACCAAGAATCCCCTTCTACCTAGCATTCTTCTTTCTACCTCCCTCCAACTTCCCACTTGCTTTCTCTTTCCACACCCTGTCTCAGAAACAGCAGAGCCTGTCTCTCTGGAGTATTACTTCATCAAACAAATTAAAAACATCAGCCTGTGTTCTTCCCAAGTGCCTGAATTCCTTCCCAAACTTTCAGCATATCTGCGGTCACTCCCATCTTTTCAGCTTCCTTCTAGCCTCTCCAAGAATGAGGCATCCTCAAACCAGTTCAAAACCAACTCCTCCCAGCTTCTTCAGACTCTTGTATCATTAATTATCCCTTCTCTCCAGTATTCTTTTGTTGTTGTTGTTGTTTTAATATTTTTTTAGTTGTAGATGGACATAGTATCTTTATTTAATTGGTTGATTGATTGATTTAGGTGGTGCTGGGGATCAAACCTCGTGCTTCACGCATGCTAGGCAAGCGCCCTACCACTGAGTCACAACCCCAGCCCCTCCCTCCTATTCTTTACCTTGTCCTTTTCCTAGTAAAGCCTTCCCCTTAGCCTATAAACATATTCAAATCTCACTTTTTTCTAATAAACTTTTTTTAAGCTCTTTTTTTTTAAAGAGAGAGTGAGAGAGAGAGAGAGAATTTTTTAATATATTTTTTTTCTAGTTTTTGGTGGACACAACATCTTTGTTTGTATGTGGTGCAGAGGATCGAACCCGGGCCACACGCATGCCAGGCGAGTGCGCTATCACTTGAGCCACATCCCCAGCCCCTCTAATAAACTTTTTTTTTTTTTTTTTAAAGAGAGAGTGGGAGAGAGAGAGAGAGAGAGAGAGAATGAGAATTTTTTAATATTTATTTTTTAGTTCTCGGCGGACACAACATCTTTGTTTGTATGTGGTGCTGAGGATCGAACCCGGGCCGCACGCACACCAGGCGAGCGTGCTACAGCTTGAGCCACATCCCCAGCCCTCTAATAAACTTTTAATTGTTGTTTTGTATTCCTCCTTTCTTGTTCATCCTTATTTCCAGAAAAAGGAACTAATACTTCCCTAGTGCCTCAACTTTCTCTTCTCTGTTATAGCCCACATCTGTGCTAACTTTTTGAGAAAATGTGTCATACTCTTGGCCCACTTAAAGTTTATAATCAACCAAATTCTCTGGATCATTCTTAAGCATTTGTTGCCAAACTAAATCTCTCCTGTCTTGAATCTGAGTAGCTTATTGTTTGAAAACAAACTTTAAAATGGGAGTTTATGTGAGTCCTGTTATTGTAATCTTAATGGTTTCTCAATTCTGTTCATCTTTGTGTCACCTGCCATTCACTCAAGGCATTGCTAAGCCTAGTTTGTACTTTGCATCCTCTTGGATCCTTCAGAGCTTTTCTAGATACAGATTAGTGGGGGTCACTGGGCTATCCTAAACTAGTATTACAGGTTTTCTATAGATTCTTGTGAGTCATTTTGGGAGGTTAAGAACCCATCTGAGGCTGGGGTTGTGGCTCAGTGGTACAGCACTTGCCTAGCATGTGTGAGGCACTGGGTTCGTTCAGGTCTCAGCACCACATGTAAATAAATGATAAAATAAAGATCCATCAATAACTAAAATATGTGTGTGTGTGTGTGTGTGTGTGTGTGTGTGTATATATATATATATATATATATTTTTTTTTTTTTT
>NW_026005143.1:0-2031 GCF_001458135.2 Marmota marmota marmota | reverse complement strand
CCGGCTTCCACTGTGGCCTGTGATAAACAACTCCTAATATGGAGAATTGGCACGCAATCCCTTCCCACCCTATGAGAAAGGTCCACGTGGCAGCTTGGGATTGGTATGCGGGAGGCTTTATTAGGCTGTGCTTGGGCGGGGTCACTAGAAGATGATACATGAATCAAGGCCTGAATAAACTGCTGAAAGAAGATTCCTGAGTTGCGTCTTCCTTGCAGGCAAGGGGTCGCAACAAGAAGGGAACACTGGCCCGGAAAGGCAGGGCTGAACTAGGGTACTGCAGTACAGGGAGGCCAAGGGGAGCAGGGAAGCAGCCGAGGGATGGGCCCTCAAACAATAACAAGAAAAGAACTGAGCAAAAATGGCCAACAAAAGATTAAGTGAGGAGCCAGGCCTGGGAATGGAGAGCTTCGGGCCAACACTGGGGTAGGGGTTTCAGGACAGTGGACAGGGATGAGGAGGGAAGGCAGGGATTCAGTTGCTTGGGGCCAGGTTTGAGTGCCAGTGCCCCTGCAAGGTGTCATGGTTCCGAGTGCAGGACCAAGGGCCCAGGGAGGTCAAGGGATCCATGTGAGTAGCAGGGCTCGGTTTTCCACAAGATTCCATGGCACAGACCAGACCAAGGGGGGCTAGAAAGGGACAAGTCCAGGAGGACAGTGACCACTAGGCATGGCACAGGGTCGTGGTGGGTACAGAGAGGGGCAAGAGTAAGGACCTAATCAAGGATTCCAGGTAAGGCATCAACTCGCCCAAAAGAGGATTAGGAACCAAAGGAGCAGAAGGCCCACTCTACAGGGGAAAGAGCTAGGGAAAGGAGATGAAGGGTGGTGCTAGGATAAGGAAGCAGAGGGCAGCACAAAGGGCAAGGAGGAGAGCTCAATACAAGGCTCATGCAAGGGGCCCCCACGTCTGTCCGGACAACAAGAGACTCCAGGGGAAGCCACGCAACACAAGGAATGCGATCAGGGGCTCAGGTGAGCTGCTTTGTCCTAGAATTGGAGTGCAAACCATCAGGGATAGGAGGGCTGGGTTGGGATAGGGGCAGCATGAAAGGCTAGAGGGCAGGGGATTAAAGGGAGGGGATCAGGCAGGGCAAGGTCAGCACTACGCCTTCAGTGGGAAGAGGCCAAACCAATTCCCCTCCTCTGCCACAGAAGTGTAGATTCTCAGAAAGGGACCTGGATCAAAGGATTGCCAAAGGAGTGCAGTGTGAGGGAATGTCTTGTGTCTGGAAATGGGGGGTACATGGGGAACCAGGACCCATTCTTGGAGCCCAGCCTAGGGAGAAGCAGTGGGAGGAGAGATTCCAGGCAATGCTGTGATAGCACAATACTGTGGTAAGGTCAAATGAGGCAAGGCACCTAACATAGCAGAAAACAGTTTTATTTGGCAGCAGCCAAGTTCAGAGGGCACAGGTTTTGCTGTAATCAATCAATCCCCTGAACCCTGATTTCAGGCAATTTCAGAATTTTATACCAGCATGTATGGGGAGGGGCTCGAGAGTTCACAGTATGTCAAAGTTCACATTAAAGCAGCTTTTTCTTTCACTGTTTTTGGCAAATTAACTCTTCAAGGACAACACCTGAGTAGGGAGAGCTTCTTTTCCCAATTTTCCTATCCCTGCCTGTTTTTAAAATGGAGCCCAGTGGGTAATATATCTTAGAAATGTAGACATCTCTTTGAAGCCCAGCTCAAGGCCAGAGACCTTCTTTGCACATTTCTACAAACTACTGTACAGGATATGTTTGTGAAAAACTAGTAAGGGGGTTCTCAGCAACTAGAGTGTTGGTGTCTTCTTGGCCAGTGGCCAAGTAAAACAGGGAGACAGGAAAATAGGAAATTTATCTACATTGAACTCTTTTGCAGAGACTCTTTTGCTAACAGTCCTAAAATCAGCTATGGTGAAGATTTATTTAGAATCCCAGGTAAAAATTTTCTGTGAAGAAAGGGCTTGTCAGTTAAATACCCACCTTTAATGATGCTCCCCATAAATTAATCCTTTAAATTTAAGAGCATCATTACCATTATATC
>NW_026005142.1:0-2031 GCF_001458135.2 Marmota marmota marmota | reverse complement strand
TGGGGTGGAAAGCAGGGCCTCGCACATGCTGGGCAAGAGCTTACCCCTGACCTACACCCCCCACACTTTCCTCCTTTCTTTTGAGGTAGAGTCTCACAGGTTGCCCAGGCTGACCTTGAACTTGTGACCCTCCTGCCTCAGCCTCCTGGCAGCTGGGATTACAGGGTGCACCCTCAGCCCCACCTGGGACTTAAATATTTTGAAATCTAACAGATACTAACAAATAGCCACTCCACCATAACTATGCGGTCAGCTTCTGCCGATGGACAGCACCCAAGCTTCTGTGTGGCCGATGTCAGATTGTTCCTGGCTTTCCTTTGCTTTGGTAAAATGAGAGCCTCCTGGTGTGCTCTTGGCCACCGGCCCTGGTGCTGCTTCTGCTGTAGCTCACCTGTGTGCAGAGGGGGCTGTGCTCTCGTGGGGCCCTGCAGGAGCCAGCCCTGTGTGACTGGAGCTGGGTGGGGAGGCGTCTGCTGAGAGAAGGAGAAGCCCTGCATCATGCCCAGAGTTGGACACATGGGGTCAGGGGTTGGGCTTCCTAGACGTGTGTCCTTACATAACCCCAGCAGCAGCCCTGTGGGCGAGAAGTTGGTTCTCATAGTATCAATGACAAAACTGAAGCTCAGAGATGTCAACGTAGTTGTCCAGTGTCAGGTGGGAAGTGGCAGAGAGCCCCACCCTCAGCCAGTCCTGTCTTTAATGCCCTCTGTACAGGTACCAGTACCCTGACTGACACCGAGGACTTGGGCCGAACAGAGGGCACTCTACAGAACCATCCACCTAAGAAACTAGAACTTTCCAGAAGTTTGCTACTGTAAGCCAAGGTGCACTTTCTAATATGTCCTTCCACAGTCAGAGTCTAGACTGAAGGGGACTAAGTTAACACTGTTCAGATCACAGCTTTATTGCTCTCATGCTCTGTGGCCCTAATGAAATCACTTCTCTCAGCTTTTTATGCTTGGGGAAAATGAGAGTACCTTGATCTTATTAAGCCTGCAGCAGGTAGGTAGGTGGACAGATGATAGATGAGAGATGATAGATTTCAAAAAAATCACAAAGTTCTACTTGACACGTAGCCCAGCAAAGCAGGTGTGGTCAGGGCGTGAGGATGCTGACCATGATGGCTGCATCCAGGCAGCGTCTATGTGTGGTTCCCGGGGCCTTCTGGCCACATTTGACTCCTGAAAGAAGAGAGGATGAAGGCAAGAAGGGAAATGGTACTCAGGTTCGGATGTCACCAGGGAAGAGATGTCATTTCTGACCCACCACAGCCCAAGCACCAAACCTCAGAATGCGAAGGTGCTTTGCACTCTCAGCCTCCCTGACCTCACTCTGGCTTCTCAGCACACCAGACAGCCTCCCTCCAGGAGAGGCAATGCTCTGATGACACGGCCAGCGATCCATCTCCCACACAAAGCCCCACCCTCCACTGCTGACGCCCAGTCACGGAGGGAGCAGGCCTGGGGTGACTTGTGCTCTTCCCACCCCAGCAAGGCTACTGCTGTCCACCCTTCTTGCAGGAACTAGAGGAACTCGCACGTGGAGGTCCTGAAGGACACGCGGAGGTCCTGGAGGAGGCCACTCCGAGGTCCCACAGGAGGCCAGGTGGAGGTCCCAGAGGAGGCCACTTGCTCATCAGCAACTCCCCGGACTTGAGAGGGCACACGGAGCAGCTCCACTCTCCTGGCTCCTTGCTCTCTGCGCGTGAAGGCTTCCCTTCCTCAGTGACACACTTGTCACCCAGTCCACTCAGCACCCAGGCTCTGCTCGGCTCTCCTGGGCAGCTCTTCTCAGCCACACTGCCCTCCAACCTGATCTGTTCTATAGCACATCCTGCTTTCATGTGACCTGGCCTGGACAGAAACGGACACTATCATCACTATCACCTGATTCTGTTGGGGACATTGGAGTGAAGGTCACAGCTCAGAGACGTCCTCAACGAGGTAAGGGCTCAGCTGTCCTGTGCCAGCACTGTGGCTCCGTGGCAGGGACCTGCAGAGGCTAGAACCTGAACCCCCAGGCCCGGGTCTG
>NW_026005141.1:0-2031 GCF_001458135.2 Marmota marmota marmota | reverse complement strand
CCCAGCTCTCGTCTCCAGGCTGAGCTGCCACTCAGAGAGGAGGAGCTGAGGGCCCAGGAGGGTAAGTGACCGCTCAGTATCAAGCCCTAGTTGTTAGCAGATGGGAAGCAGAACCCAGACCTCTGCTTGCACATGGGATATCTTCCTCGTGGCATTGTTTTATATGGACACAATGGCTTTCTAGGTCTATTTTTGTAAAATGTTTTTTTCTCAAAATTCCTTTATGTGAAATTTAACTAGCATTTTAGAAATTCAAATTTCATTTTCTTATTGTCAATCATTTAAAGTTAATATGACATATAACCAATATCGTATAACTAATATTTACAGTCTATTATTTTATCCTGGGATGAACCCATTTTCTCCTTTCTCCTAAATGAGAAGCAAAATTAGGACAGGAAGAACCTTGACATATTTTCCTGTACTTTCTTTCATGTCCAGAAAAACCTTTTTTAAAAAAACAGAGAAAGCTTGTTGTGGTCCTAATCACATAGTAATAAAGGCGAATTTACAAACCCAGTTACGTAGAATTGTGAAATTGATCACATCAGTTTCTGTATGCAGAGTGACTCAGCTGTTGGTGTTTAATAAACATATGGATGCTTCAAATAGGAGGGCCTTGAAAGAACAAAATTTAACACACAGTAGACCCCTGCCCCTTGATGTGCACCATTCTAAGCATGACAGGATCTATGAGAAATGCGACTTTTTAGGAAAGTAAAGCCCCCCCAAAGCTTTCAGCCTACGTGGAGTTGTCTTTGGGAGGGCGACTATATTGGAGAAACACCAACACAGCTTAGGGCCAGTTCTCATGGCCTCCCAAGGGTTCTGGGAAAGGAAGGACAGGGGACAAGGAAATGTAATTAATCTTGGTCAAACATGTGAGAAATGATCAGAGAACTAGGAAATATATGACCAATGGGAAAAGAGCACCTGCGGTGACCTCTGAACTGGTTTGGGAGGAGCCATTCCACTGCAATGCCTGTTCTACCATGGGAGAGGCTGCTGTAGCCACTCCGCAAATAGTGTCTATATGTTGTGGCAACTCAAAGGGCTCTTGAAAAATGAGAGGGACACTGGACTCCCTGAGTTGCCAGGTGGCCAGGTGTACGCTGTCAGATGTGCTTGGATGATCAAAACCAAAAGTTCAGGTGAGGGAGGAAGAAGACATTTATGTACTTGGAATGGGGAAGGGTCCCAGCTATGGCTGGAGCATCTTGAGACTCACTGCAACTTTGTAACATCATTGAGAGGAGGACCATAAAGGGGACCTAAGTCCCCTGCCCTGAAGGAATTCACATTGGAACTGCAGAAATTGATTTGAAGTACACTGACATATTAACAGAAAAGCCAGTGCTAAATAATGGTGCAGTGTCTTACTACAGATTTCCTATTTAACCTTATTCCTTTTCCATTGAAAGTTTCTTTGGGGATTGTCGGGATTTGGAGTCTGCAGCACAGGCTGTGGCAGACAAGATTGGGGTTAGAGGTTCCTCTTGAAGAAGAAGAGAGAGGTCACAGAGGGATAGAATTGGTAATAATTTTCCCTGCATCTATGCACACTCAGTGGATGTTTGAGAAAATGAACATAAATTAAAAGGCTTAGCAATGTGTGGCTATCACAACATACCCCAGCAGAGCACTGTCCAGATCCACAACTTGGTGATCCACAAGCCCCTCTGTACACTCTGACATTTCCTTGGAAATATCTGCAATAAAATACAGGACAATTTAGATTGGAGACAGGTTTAAAGCACCTGGGAAGGATGGAGGTACCTGCAACTTTCTGAAAGTTCCAGATAAAACACACAAATGCACAAACCCTGTCCCCCATCAGAGTTTTCCCAGAAAAGGGAGAAAAAGTCACATCACATCAACCCAAACCTCCTGAAGTTTTGTTCCATTTTGATTTCATGTTTCATTCTCAAATTGCTGATCATCATTGCTCTGATGTTTTTCTATATCCCAGTAAATTCGTGCCTGCTTGTCTATGGAGCTTTCAGGTCAAATTACGGAATATTTGTATATTTA
>NW_026005140.1:0-2031 GCF_001458135.2 Marmota marmota marmota | reverse complement strand
TTTTTTTTTTTTTTTTTTTTTTTTTTTTTTTTTTTTTTTTTTTTTTTTTGTAGCTTGCTTATAATTTTTCTAGCTTAAAGCTTAACCGCTTTTTGTAAGTATTGTTTAATGTGGAGAAAGTATATTTTAGAATGGGTAATTTCCACTCTCAGAACTTTGCAACCTCAGCAATAATTCTTTACTTACAAGAAAGACTAAGTGAAGACACAAACTGTACTGTAGATTGATTTTAGAAAACAGCTGGGAGGAAGTTGTCAGCTCTGGAATCCTAACTCCACTGGGGGGAGGCAGGAAATTCAGAATGTTGCAGAGGTGTTCGGAACTGTCATGGCAAAAGCAGTGTTTCACTTCCCTTAGGAAGTTTTCTCTTTTTTTCAATTTATTTTGAGTAAAAAGGAAAGGAAGGGTTTGCTCTTATCCCCTTCACAAGGTTCTGTGTTGAGGAAGAAAATGGTGTGGATCTGTAAATTCCTCATTTGGGACTCAGAACCGGGAGAGGAGCACGCACACCTGCATTCAGAATTCAAGGAATAATTAGCTTCACACCTGAACTTGGGCGGGATTTTATGTTTACCATGTTCTAATAGCTGGTTTTGGGGTTGTAATTTGCTTATTGTTTTGAGTTTTCTTTTAAGGTGGTTTTGGAGCTATTACATAGTTCTTTTATATAAAAGTGAGTGAAGAAATATGAGGTGCAACTTTTTATGCTAATTACATGTTGAGACATAGAGATGCCAGGCTGCCGGCTCCAGTTTGTGAAGCTCTGAATGTTACTCTTTGTTTTAAATTTGTTTCTTGAGGCTTTCTTGTAATTTTTACATAGTGTATATTATATGTTTAGACTGTTTCCTTAGAGAATCAGTGCTGGTCTTAGGTGGGTAGGATAGTGTACTACAGTGACAGTTCTTCCGTCTTAAGCTGCAAGGTGATAGTGGAAGTCATACTTGGGATCTGCTATGTAACCTCTTTCATTTTTCTGACTGCAGACAGGTATGAGTGCACAGGGGCCTGCTGGGTTCTGTGTTGATGTGCTTCAGCTGGAGCCCCCAAGAAGCATCCAGCCAGACACTTTTGCGGCTGGAAAGGAACTTAGAAGTCATGCAGTCTCACTTGCTCATTTCACACAGGAGAAACCGAACTGCCAGTGATGATATTCCAGTTTCTCTACGAGGTGGAACTTGTTTCTGATTTTTTTCTGTTCAGAAATTTTTGGTTTTGTAGAGGGGGGGGAGAGTTTTCCTAGTTTTATTTTCCCCACAAGTAATCCTCCTTATTTATCATATGAATTTGTTTGCTTGCTTAATTATTTAGTGGTGCCAGATAACAAACCTAGGGCCTTAAATCTGTGAGGCAAGCGTTCTGCCACTGAGCCACCTCCCCAACCCCATTTATCATCTTGAAATTTTCTTTTCTCCCTGAGACTCTGTGATAACCTGTGACACTTGTCCATGGTCTATCTTGTGTTCTAGATTCTTCCTCCTACCTTTCTGGTACCCCCACTCCCATACACTGACTTGTCAGGGCTTCCTCTGAGCCAGCCAGATGGATCCTTCACTGGCTTTCCCGGAGAAATCTCCAGCTGGTGTTTCCCCTTTGTAACTCTGTGGGAGCCTCTCCCACTGTCCACACCCACCTGGCTTTGCAGATTTCCCATTCCTTTCTCTCTTACCCACTTGACATTAACAGCCAGCTCACTCAGCCATCCGTCCCCTCTTTTCATCCCTGTCCTTGTTCCTTGCCTCTTTCCTCCCTATCTGCCCCTGATTGAACTCTTACTATCTTTAGAAACTGGACCATCCCACCCCATTATATGGGGTTAAGAGTAGATAAGGCTAGAAGCCCACTGTTAAAAGCTTTTCCTTCCTAATGAATGTGTTCCCTGGCAAGGAAATTTTGAAACCATTGCCTTAGGCCTCTCTCTTTCTTGGCCCTCCTGTTTTCCCGATGAATAACCTAATGTCTTCCATCTGGTATCTTCTTGATGTTTGTCTTTAATACTCTCAATTCTTGCCCATCTCCCCCCCCCCCCCC
>NW_026005139.1:0-2031 GCF_001458135.2 Marmota marmota marmota | reverse complement strand
TTAGGTTAAAGGTAGGGGATCGGTTATAGCTAGGTTTAGGGTTAGGGGATGGGTTAGAATTTGGGTTAAATCTTGGGTTATGGATTGGGTTAGGGCTAGGGCTAATTTTAAGTCCAGCATTATGGTTAAAGATTGTTTTAGGGTTAGGTTTATGGCTACATCTAGTGTAATGGTAGGTTTAAGGTTAGGGTCAGGTTTAGAGCTAAAGGTATTATTAGGGTCAAGGTCATTAATAGTGTTTGGGATAGGTTAAGGTTTTAAGTTGTGTCTCAAATTAGCATTAGGGTTAAAATTAGGGTAGTAATAGGGTTAGGTTTAGGTTTCGGGTTAGGTTTAGGGTAATGAATAGGGTTATGATTAGGGATAGGTTAGGTTTAAGCCTAGGGTTCGCATTAGGGTTAGGGTTATATTTAGGATAATGTACCAGGTTAGAGCTAGAGTCATGGTTAGGGTAATGGGTAGGGTTAGAGCTAAGGTTATGACTATGGTTATCATTACAATTAGTTCTAGTGTTGGGGTTAAGGTTAGGTTAGGGTTAAAGCTAGGGTTAGGGCAGAGATTTGGGTTAGGTTTTGGATTAAGTTAAGGCTAGGGTTAGGGTTATGTCTAATATAAGTACTAGGGTTACAAATGAGGCTAGTTTTATGGTTAGTGTTAAGGCTAAGTCTAGTGTTAGATTTAGGGTTAGGGTTAGAGTGATTTTAGAGCTAATTTTAGGGTTAGGTCAGGTTCAGGGAAGTTTTAGTTTTTGGCTTAAAACTCAAATAGGGCTAAGGTTAGGGCTAGGTGTAGGGTTAAGTTTTGGTTTAGGTTAAGGGTCAGGGTTAGGGCTATGGCTTGGTTTTGTATTAGGGCTAGGGCTAGAGTTAGGACTAATTTCAGGATTAGCATTGGGGTTAGGGTTAGGGTTAGTGTTAGGTTTAGTTTTAGGCTTATGGTTAGGGTTAAATTTATATTAAAGGTTAGATCTAGGGTTAGGGCTAGGGCTAAGAAAAAGTCTAGGTTTAGGCCTATGGTTACAGCTAGAATTAGGGTCCGGTAATGGATAGGGATAAAACTAGTTTTAGGGCAAGTGTGAGAGTTAGACTTAGTCTTAGTGCTAGGTTAGGATTAGGGTTAGGGATACGGCTAAATTAGGGTTAATATTAGGGCTAGGGTTAGTGTTAGGGTTAGGCCCAGGTTTAGGGTTAGGGTTATGATTAAGGTTATGTTTAGGGCTAAGATAAGTGCTAGGGTTTGTTTTAGGGTGAGGGCTAGGCTTACAGCTAAGGCTAATGTCAGGTCTAGGGTTACTGTTAGGGATATTTTCAAGCTTAGGTTTTTGGCTAGGTCTAGTGTAAGGGTTAGTTTTAGGGTAAAGGTCAAGTTTAGAGCTAGGTGAATTATTAGGGTCATGTTCAGAGTTAGGGTTTGGTTTAGATTTGAGTTTAGGGTTAGTGCTCGGATTAGCATTAGAGTTAGGGTAATTGTAATAAAAAGGTTAGTTAGGTTTAGGTTTCAGGTTAGGTTTAGGATAATTGATAGGGTTCGGGTTAGTGATAGGTTTAGGGTTAGGCCTAGTGTAAGCATTAGGGTAAGGTTTATGTTTAGGGTAATGGGTACAGTTAGAGTTTAGTTTAGGGCTAGGGTTATGGTTAGAATTAGGTCTTGAGTTTGGTTAGGTCACGTGAGGGTTAGAACTAGGGTTATGTTTAGGGTTATGTTTAGCATAAAGGTTAAGTTATGAGCTATGCGTAGAGCTAGAACAAGGGGTAGGTTAAAGGTTAGGTCTAGGGATAGAATTACGGTAGTTTGAGGGTTAGAGTGAGGGTTAGGGCTAGGATAATCATTAGGGTTAGGGTTAGGTTTAGTGTAATGGATACAGTTAGATTTAGGTTTAGGTTTAGGGTTAGGGTTAGATTTAAGTTTAGGGTTAAGGTTAGGGCTATGGTTATGTTTAGGTTTATGGTAAGGGTTAGGTTTTGATCTAGGGTTAGGGTTATAGTGAGTATTAGGTTTAGGGTTAAGTCTAAGTTTAATTTTCTGGTTAGG
>NW_026005138.1:0-2031 GCF_001458135.2 Marmota marmota marmota | reverse complement strand
GATATCCACGATCTTCTCCCCCAAACACTCTGGCCTTCTCATCAAGAAGGCCAAATTAACATCCTGCTCCAAACCCAGGTCTTTTCATAAAATACAAAGCTTGCACTTTTGTATTTGTGAAACAGAGATTCTGTGCCTTTCTCATACCACTCCATCCCGTGGTTCCTGATGCCTCATGAAGCACGTGGAATCCATTAATATTAACTCACTAGACAACACATTGCTAAACTCATAAGATTAAAAAGCAAATTTGGGGGGCTGGGGCTGGGGCCCAGCGGTAGCGCACTTGCCTGGCATGTGTGAGGCACTGGGTTCGATGCTCACCACTACATAAAAAACAAAGTTATTGTGTCCATCTATAACTGAAAAAAAAATTAAAAAAAAAAAAAAAGCAAATTTCTTGGGATAAAACCTGGCAAAGATAGCTAATGTCATCTCCTCACATCCATGAAAATCACCTCACATGAGCTGTATGAGAGAGAATTAAAATGGACATGCTATCACTAGCATTCATTTTTGAACTTCTGGATTCATATTTTAATATTTCTTCCCCCACCCCGCCCTTAAAAGTAATATCTAAAGCTTTTTCTCAATTTGTAAACACCTCGCACTTTAAAAGTAAAAAAATTCACTTGTAAGATTCTGGACAAAAAGTATTTCCACCCAAGCAAAACACTTCTAGAGATGACCTAGAAGACAAACGTTTCCTCCCACCCGGCTGCAAGCCTTGTTTGTGCAACTGGGTCCACACAACCTCCTGTTTCTTTTTCTTCATTTATTGGAATGTCCAAACCCTGCCTAGAGTTGTGAGATTCTATCATAATTGATTCCTTCCACTTACAACAGATTTAACCCACCCAGATTGGCAGAATTAGAAATCTTAACACTGTGGGCCTTAGGTTGGAGGAACCACCCTTACTAGGAAACACAGGCCGTACCTGGGGAACCGGAAGGAGGGTGGAGGCAGGGTGCAACTCCAACAAGCAAAAGTCACAGTAAGGCAGAGCAGGGCTGGAGCTCTCTAGCACGTGTGGACCAAAGAAAGCCCACAGGCTCTTTGCAGAACACACAGATACTGATAACATTCAACTTCAGTATGCAGGGTCTTATGTGGAGCTCAACCTCTCGGTACAGCTTAGTCCCTGACTCCAGCACACAGCTGATAGGGGGCATTTTTTCAAGGGGAAAATTCTGTCCATTAATTTGAATTATTGTGCAAATTAGGACAAGACCCCACTGAGCAATTCGGCTCATTAGTTCAACAGAGGGTGAGGGGGAAGAGGCAGCAGATTCCTTGAGAGCCTCCAGGGAAGGAGGCCCCAGGCCGGGAAGCAGGCAGACCAGCAGATGGCCGAGGCTCCCCGCCCCTCCCGCACTCGGAAGCTGCAGTTGAGTGCCGTCCAAGAGAAACACAAGGCCAGCGCTACGTGCCATTCTAAACTGTCAAGCAGCCACACCAGAAAAGTGAAAGGAAACCGGGGACGTGACTTCTGACCTCACGTTCCCCTCCCAGGTGCGCGCCGCATCGCCTCCACGTGCACTTAGGAATGAAAGATCACCCAGGAGAGCTTTTCTGTTCTCTTCTGGCCCGACCCCGGTCGCTGTAAAACCAGACTTTAAGAATCAAGCCGGAATCACATCGCGATTCAGTCTGGCCACACTGGAGCGTCCCACAGTCCCACGTGGCCAGCGGTCACTTGGTGGGCACCCCGAGTCCAGTCTGAGCAGACCCTGGCTCTCCCAACACCTGACTCGGCTCCCTCCCGCGTCCCTCCAGGTCGGGGCACCGCGAAAGGCCCAAGTCCTCATAAAGGCGCCCAATCAGGAGGCAGGCGCCGCCCCTCGGGCCCGCCGGGCCTTCCAGCCCACGGTCACCACCCACCGAGTCCACTGAAATTTGGGTGCACAGATAGGTCACAGCTCTCAAATCTAATCATTTCACCCCTGAATAGTCCTGCATTAAGGAGCTTTTGGATGACACCTCATATCTAAATCATAACACGGAGTGTTTTGTTAAAAAAAAAAAAAAAA
>NW_026005137.1:0-2031 GCF_001458135.2 Marmota marmota marmota | reverse complement strand
AAAGTGCTTGCCTAGTATGTGTGAGGCACTGGGTTCAATTCTCAGCACCACATAAAAATAAATGAGGGATACTGTGTCTACCTACAAGTAAAACAAATATATATATTTTAAAAAGCACATCTTTAATTTATATTATTGAACTATGTATGACATCAGAAAGATTTTAGGTTATGTATTAAAATCTGACAACCATATATAGGTGATGAACTGGCATCTATTATCAAGAATTTTTAATTCTTCCTCTGCCAGAGGCATTTGCCCTCAAAGAATAATAGAAACAAGATTAATGCATACATAACACAAACACTGAAAACAGTAGGGTTATAGTGACAAAAAATGTAGAATAAGAATATTTTTGTTGAGAGACTAATATTTAGATTGGAACTGTGATAGCAATGTAGGTGTATGAGAAGAAAATAAGAATTTTTCATAGAAAAATTAATAATGCTGAGTGACTAAAATTGGGCATAGATCAGGAAAAGCTGAGGGCATGCAGGGTGACACACATATACACATTTGTGAACATATATGTTTAAAATTTGCCACTTGGTATAAAATCCCTCTACCCTACATGTAAAATTAAACTCCACAAAGTTCTGAATATTTTCATTAATCAGAGTTGACAAAGTTAATTCTGGTCCTCAGTTATTTGATGTACTCCATGTTGAGATTACAGAGACTTGACCAATGCCCTTCATTTGCATTTCCCCTTATGAGTGGATACAAGAGAAGAGTGCTGCACTGTCCTGAATGGAAGTAGGTGATAAGCTTGTCTGAACCTACTTCATGTCAAGTGTTGGTCCTATCCATAGGTACTTGGTTCTTGAGTGTCAGATTGAGCAGATTTTAAAGATAAACTTTACAATTTTAATTTTATCATCATCAATCAAAGTAAATGACATTATTCTTCACATAAATTCTGCTTGCTAAAAACTCACAATGTGGGTGAAGTTATTAACTCAGAAAAAAATATATATCAATCACATAGGTATATGCTTAAATTGTTGATCAGAAGAGAAACTTGAGAACACTTGTTGTGTTTTGTTATTGTTGTAGAAAGGCAAAAAAAGAATGGCCTTTGGAAATAGTCTGATTTTTTCTGAATATTTTTCAAGTGTAAAGAAAGCTTATACCCATACTATGCCATATATGAACAATGAATAAGTGTGATTAAATTTTAAAGCAATTGATGAGCAATTTGATGTTTGATAAACATAGACAATAGTTACATAGGAACTGTGAAAGCACAAAAGCTTATTTTTATAATTACAAACCATGAAAACAATAAAAAGACTGTTTTTATCAATCAATAGAATGAATTACAAGTATTTGTTTTTCCTTCTCAGTCCCTTATCTCTAAACTCATCCTTGTTTTTCACACTCTGCCTTGATTTTATCTTTGACATCTTAGAATGTCCTTTACAAATGATGAACTTTTTTTTTTTTGATACGTTGATCAATCCTCCTAAACTCTAACATTCTTAAATCAAGAGATTTTGCAAATCTGAATAGTTGGGGAACTTACCCAACCAAGATTTAGTCATACTGCTTCTAAAATCAGGGCTTATTCGTTGTAAGTCCATGTCTAAACATCTTCAATGGCAATCTCAGTAGAGGATATTCCACATTTGGTAGTCTTATTCTTTCTCTCTCTCTTTTTTATTGGTTGTTCAAAACATTACAAAGCTCATGACATATCATCTTCCATACATTTGATTCAAGTGGGTTATGAACTCCCATTTTTTACCCCAGATACAAGTTGCAGAATCACATCGGTTACACATCCACATTTTTACATAATACCATATTAATGACTGTTGTATTCTGCTACCTTTCCTATCCCCTACTATCCCCCCTCCCCTTCCCTCTCATCTTCCCTCTCTACCCCACCTGCTGTTGTTTAATTCTCTCCCTTGTTTTTTTTTTCCCCTTTCCCCTCTCAAACTCTTATATGTAATTTTGTGTAACAATGAGGGTCTCCTTCCATTTCCATAGTTTCCCTTCTCTCTCCCTTTCTCTCCCCCCACTCGT
>NW_026005136.1:0-2032 GCF_001458135.2 Marmota marmota marmota | reverse complement strand
ATATCCCTTACCATAACCCTAACCCTAGTCCTAACCCTTGCCCTATTCTTAGTCCTAGCCCTAACCATAGATCAAATCCTAACTCTAAATATAACCCTAACCCGAAGCCTAAGCCTAACTATTATAAATACATTTATATTTAGATTCTATGTCTACATATGTTGGCTTCAATTATTATTTAGAGTATAATCATTAGTTTCATAAAGGTCATACCATTTCTGGTGGTATGTAGAGAACTGATGGTCAGGGGTAGGATGCTATGTTAGGGGGGAAAGGAGTGAGGGTATTAGATTAATCTATCTTAGGAAATTCGAGGAGAACTGTAATGAATATACAGAGGTAATTTATGGAAGAATGTATAAATTCAAATTCCTTACCTGTTTTCATAAAATTACCCTATGTATAAATAGTAAAATTTTGGAGGTTGATAGTGGGATAGAGGGAGGAAGTAAAAAGAAGAAAAAAAAAAAACAAGGAAAGAAAGAAAGAGAGGGAGAATGAAAATAAGATAAACTAAAGGTGGGTGAGATGGGCCTATGCAATTTCTCTATATTAAACTATTCTGGTGATTCAGTTCTTAAAGTCCAATTTCATGCAAAGTTCTTGGTTTCACATATGTTGAGATTGTGAGGGCCAGAGGGGTAAGGGTAGAGGAGAATAGATGAGAAGAGAGAGAATAGAAAAGTCTCTCAGAACTCTGTTTTCTTCCAATAGGTGGAGTTGTCTATTCCTAAATTGAGTCTCTGTGCTAAGGGTGGTGGAGGAAGCCAGTTTGAGAGGGCTTGAGCTTCTACCTGGAGCCTTCCTACTCTTAGTCTCTGATTTGGAAACCAGGTACCTGTATAGTTGCTGTTCTGCATTGATAGCTACGACCCCCCCAAAAAAAATGCTTGTGAGAAAAATTTTGAGCTATCACAGCTGGAGGTAGGGGAGTTGGAAACTGGGTACCTGAGCAGCCGAAGAACAGAGCTGGTAGCCACGGCCACCAATAGATGGTGAGTAAGGTTTTCCAAGATGGATTCCATCTGTTACCTGTGTAGGGTGTTTGGTGAGGTGAGTGATTCTGGGGTGACCTTTGGCCATATCCAGAGCTTGGTCTGGTGACCCACAAGCAAACCCTCTGTGTTCTGTGCTACCTATCCTCTGTGCCGAGAGTGCCTGCAAGGCCAAGGCTTCCATCTGAGCCGAGAGCAAACCCGTGGCCAAGACTTCAGTCTGCACCAAGAGCTCACTTGTGGCTGAGACTTCCATCTTAGCTGAGAGCACATGTGCAGCCGAGACTTCCGTCTGTGCAGAGAGCACATACGCGGCCGAGACTTCCGACTTCTGACTGAGCTGAGAGCAACCACACAGCAGAGCCTTCCATGTGCACAGAGAGCCCCAGCGTGGCCCTAGTTTTCTTCAAATTTCTATGATATTGGGCAAGATTCATCTTTTACTTAGCCTTACTATGCTGCACAGGTTTGGGTGTTCTTGGTTCAATGATTCGCTGTCAGGAACAGTTTGTATTTTAAGATTTCCTTCATTATGGCTTATTGATGTGAATGAAAATTGAGCTGGAAATCAAACAGGGTTGGTAGGAGGTGCTTGAAACTTTACAAGTCAGTTCTCTTTGGCCACTTTCTGGTTTCTTTCTTTTGAAGGTAGTCCAAAGCTGAAGCAAGCAAAAGTAACTGTATCTGAGAGCCCTTAAGGAGAAAACACAGAAATATGTATATATTGAAATAAGTCTCCCAATGATTTGATCGGATTTCTTTGATACTACACAGTATTCATCTTTTAGCTTGCTCCACTATGCTCCCCAAGGTTGGCACTTCTAGGATCAATGGTTCTATAAACAAGTAAGTGTTAGTGTTACGGTTAGGGTTAGGGCTAGATTTAGAGCTAGTGTTAGGGTTAGAATTTGTTTTGTTCAAATTTCCTTGATACTGGGAAGATTTATCTTTTACCTAGCCTTACTATGTGCCTGAGTTTTGGGTCGTCTCTGTTCAGTGGTTCACTATTGGGAATAGTTTTTTTTTTTTTTTTTTTT
>NW_026005135.1:0-2032 GCF_001458135.2 Marmota marmota marmota | reverse complement strand
TCCATATACTATGGATCAAATTGATGAGTTAGCTAATGAGTTAAATACTTGGGCAATCATCATGTGCAAATCTAATGTTTCATTTGATAATCACTTACCATCTAATCCTTTATTGTCTTTTTGGTCATTGCATCCTGTAATTTTTCCAAAAAATGACAAGAAAAAGCCCTATCATGAATGCTCCAAATATATTCACTGATGGGTCAAATAATGGTACTGCAGCAATAGTTACACCTGATCAAACTTTTATATTTTTAGTACCCAAACAATCAGCTCAAAAGGTAGAGATTAATTCAGTATTACAAGCTTTTGTGATGTTTAAATATTCTGTATTTAATTTATTTTCTGATAGTCAGTATATAGTTAATGCTATAGTATCCCTTGAAGATGCTGGTAGGATTTCCCCTTCCTCTACTGTTTTCTCTTTGTTTTCCACTATACAAAGTCTAATCTGGGACAGAAAAGATCCATTCTTTATAGGACATATCAGGGCACATACAGGATTGCCGGGAGCCCTTAGTTTGCGCAATGATTTAGCAGATAAAACTACACATGACATACATATTTTCTCTACACTAGAAGAAGCTACAAATTTTCATAAAAAGTTCCATGTCAATGCTAATACTTTACTAAAGCATTTTAAAATAACTAAGGAACAAGCTAGACAAATAATAAAACAATGTCAAAATTGTGTGACCTTTTTACCACAAGTTAATCTTGGAGTCAATCCTAAAGGACTGATACCTAACCATATTTGGCAGATGGACATCACACACTTGCCAGAATTTGGAAAATTAAAATATTTGCATGTTATAGTTAATACTTCTGGATTTTTGATGGGCTCCCTTCATACCGGAGAAAAAACTAAAGATATTATAGCTCATTGCTTACAAAATTTTGCCACTGTGGGCATTCCAAAATAGTTAAAAACAGATAATGCCCCTGGTTATACTTCTACCTCTTTTAAACAATTTTGCTCATCATTTGGCATTACTCATATAACAGGAATCCCATACAATCCACAGGGACAAGGCATAGTGAAAGAGCTCAACAAACTATTAAAATGTACTTATTAAAGCAAAAAGAGGGAATTGGGAAGGGGTATATATTCCCCAAAGATAAACTTAAAATAACCCTTTTTACTCTAAACTTTTCAAATTTGGATTCACCAGGACTTAGTGCTATGGAAAGGCGTATGTGTCCAAAAAATGTACATAAGCCCAAGGTACTTTGGAAGGATATTCTAACAGGACAATGGAAAGGTCCTGACCCAGTAATTGTCTGGAGTCGGGGGTCTGTTTGTGTGTTTCCACAGGGAGAACAGCAGCCGATTTGGATTCCAGAGAGATTAACTAAGGTCCTGACTCAGTGATTGTCTGGAGTCAGGGGTCTGTTTGTGTGTTTCTACAGGGAAAACAGCAACCGATTCGGATTCCAGAGAGATTAACTAAAGCGATTTCTACAGACCAAAAAGAAGATGATTTGGCTCAAATCCATAACAGCTGATATCCAGAATTCCAGTTTGGCTACCCTTACATCTGCAACAGAACCAGGATGCTTTTTTCAATATCTATTTTATTATTGCCCTTTCCCACATCATGAAGTTCTTTTTTGATTTTTTTTTTTTTTGAGCTCGTACAGACCTAGGTTAATGTTTTGCTGATCAGTTCTATTTTTGACTATAGAGTTTTTAAACATTGCAATGGAGATTTCACCTGTAAAATTATAAGGCCTTTACTATTATGTTATGTGTTGTATGTATTATGTGTGCACACTTGTGTTTTGTGTTGTATGTTTGTATGTACGTATGTCCATATTTCATATATGATGAGCGCTCATGAAAAAAATGGATCCAAATATTTTTTTTATTCATGTGATTTAAATGGTTTAATTTAAATTGGGTAAACAGCAACAATATGCTGCCTACAGGAGACACATTTGATAGGAAAAGACATACATAGACTGAAGGTGAAAGGTTGGGAAAAATCATATCACTCATATGGACTTCGGAAACAAGCAGGAGTGTCCATAC
>NW_026005134.1:0-2032 GCF_001458135.2 Marmota marmota marmota | reverse complement strand
TGCCTAGCACGAACGTGTGAGGCACTGGGTTCCATCCTTAGCACCACATAAAAATAAAGGTATTGTGTCCATCTATAACTAAAAAAAAAATATTTTAAAAAAAGTAGACGTAGCTCAGTGTTAAAGCATCTCTGGGTTCAATCCCTAGAACCACTACCACCACCAAAAATAAATAAATAAAATTTTAAAAAGATTTATGTGACTTATACAAGAACATAGAGTTAATACGTGGTAGAACTGAGACTGGAACCAGGCGGCATGGAGCCACAGCCTGGGTTAGAACCTTTCTCAAAAAACACATGAACAAGACAAGACAGGGTGTAGCTCAGTGGCAAAACAGTTTTAGCACACATGAATCCCTATGTTGCATCCCCAGTGCCGCAAATCAAATAAAAAACACAAAAACAAATAAAAGCACATACTCAGGCAAATAGCATTTATATAGCACTGACTCTGTACCAGGCAATCAGCATAGTTATTTATCTCACTTCAAGCTCACAACAAGCCTTGAAGGTGGAAACAAGTAGGATTCCCTTTTTACAAATGAGGAAATATGAGACATAAAGGTAGTGGAGACAAGGCATGGCTGGGTTTGAATCTAGGCTCAGTGACTCTGGGATCCCAACCCAAGTATGGCACAGTACTGGAAGGCAGGGAATGGTGCTGGTGAGCGTCAGAGAGCATTAGGAGGGGGGTTGAGTGAATGGTGGTGAAAGAAGTTAGTGAGTCAGTAAAAACCCATTCCCCACCCCATCCTGCCCTGCCCCTACCCCACTAACTGTTCCACACCCCTGGTGGGGGGTGGAATGAGGCAACCCCTGCCCACCAGCTTCCCAATGATGCAGGAATATTCCCGGGTGTCCTGGGGAGGGTTCTGAGGGCTGATGAACATTCTTGGTCAATTTAGGGAGGATAGACCAATAATGGTGAGAGGATGATGACAGCAGCCTCCTACAGAGTACTTACTGTGTACTGTGGGCTTTGGACTTAGTGTAAATTATCTCATTCACTGTCTGCTACCTCTTTGCTAATTAAGTTTGGTTAACTTAGGGAGATTAGCTCAATAACCACAACAACACAATGCAAACCACTATCAGCACTTACAGAGTGTTTACCGTGCATGAGCGGTGCTCTGAAGCCATTGTATGTACATTATCTCTTTCAATCAGTCCCCGTGACCCACCTCCTTGTTCATTAATGCTAGCTGATACTCTTCCCGACATCCCCCTAGATACGGTTCATATACTCATTACACAATGAGGAAACTGAGACACAATAGGGGTCGAGCCATCTGCCCAGGAATGAGGGTGAAGAAATGACTACATTGGAGGGACAATAAAAGGAGGAAGGAAAGAAAACCAAAAATTTGTAGAAGCTGATTGTGAAAGTCGGGGAGTGAGAGTAAATGAGACAGGGGTCTGAGTAACTCCATGGCAGGATTGAGGGAGAAGTGAAGACAGGGAAAGTCCTGTCTTGGTTCCTCACTGACCCTGCTTCTGACGCCAACTCTTTATCTCTGAAATCTGAGTCAGCACTCAGTTTTGCCGACTATTTACTTCTGAGGAGTTGTATGGATCTGGGTTATTGCACAGGTTTGAAATGGGGTGGATGTGGGTTTCACAGAGGGGTGTCTGGATCTGTGACCATCTGGGGAGTTGGAGAGGTATGGTGGCCCAAAGGGACCAGTTGTCATGTATACAAGGGATGATCCCCACAATGTACCAAGTGCTTGGTCTGATTGTGCCCATTGTACACAACAAGAAACTGAGTCCCAGAAGGGTTAACCAAACTATCTGGGATGTCAAATGGCCTTAGGCAGAGGAGAGGCCAAGATTCAAGTATGGAAGCTGGGCCCATTGGTGCCTGCCTGAAAGTCCCAGCTACTGGGGAGGCTAAGGTGGAAAGGAGGATCCCTTGATTTTTTTGTTTTTGGTTTTTGTGTTACTGGAGATTGAACCCAGGGGTGCTCTACCACTGATCTACAGCCCCAACTCTGATCTCCCTAAACTGTTTTTTTTTTTTTGAGAGAGAG